>NC_041385.1:494851377-494872240 GCF_002162155.2 Triticum dicoccoides
GATGGAGAGAAAGGGAGAGGGACCAACAAGGTTTTTGTGTCGGATGCGTGCGACAGAATTGAAGATTGTCAGCGAGAGAGAGAGAGAGAGAGAACAGGAGTCCGGGAGAGGGGGAGGTCGCATTTTATGCATCAAAGACTGATATAAACCATGTTTTGATATAAACTTGCATTCAAATATTTAAATTGGAGAACATGTTGTCTGCAATCCACACATGAACGGATATATGTGTATATCGAACAAGTTCATTAATTTGACTTTCAACATGTTCATGGAGTACTATAATACTGTACAACATGCTACTCGATTGAGGTATTCAATTTTGGATTTAGTTCACTATTTTAACCTACTGAACGAGCTATTTCATTGAATCAAGATATTTCATTTTGGGTTTGATTCGCGTTTTTGAGTGGGTCAACTATTTGTCATATAGTAAATCGCTAGCAATGAGCATGTAAAAACACATTACTCCCGAGCATCATCTCTCCATCTAAAAAAGAAGTGGCAAGCTAATATTTCAAAATTTGATTCGAATCGACTTGGTAAGGTAGACTTGGATGCTTGTTCTCCCAAAATTTGAACGAACTGTTAAACATCCTCTCTGCTCGGTGGAATTCGCCCGAGCAAATAAATGGGAGACTCAAAATTACCGTCCTATGTGGGACACGCATCAATTGGCCCGTTGTACATCGAGGGTAGGTTCGTAACTTCATCCAAGCGCGCCTTATCCTCGGCCGAAATGACATGTGCGAATAATTCATAAACCATGGTCGGCAAAACACGCTCTCCTCGCCCGAAATAGCTCGCGCCCACTATTTCAAAACACGCTCTCCTCGCCCGAAATCGCTCGTGCCCACTATAGTTCAAAACACGCCCTCCTCGCCCGAAATCGCTCCCGCACACTATTTGGGGAGAAGCAAAGTTACTCTACTATCCCCGACCCTCAGTACACAGACCCAAGCCGAGAAGCCTATAGGCAAGGGTAGAACTGTAACTCCCCCTCACATTTCAGACAAATGCGTCCATAAGACATGGTTCCACTCCCCTCCCAATCCCCCCCCCCATTCATACCTCGTGGGCGCCAAATCACCTTCTCCCCGGGAAGCTCCCTTCTCCCGAGCCGCAAAACCTCAGCCCCACCTCCATGGCGCCCCCACCGCACCAATTTCACAACCGCCCTCCTCCCTAATGCCGGAGACGCTGTCCATTTGCAGTTGTGCATTGGGTCGTGTGCCTCTTACTCCGTGCTGCTAGTGCTGCCTCTATGACGGCCGCGTGAACCATACCAGAGCCCATTCACCCCCGCCGTTATTCATGGCGCCGGAGTGGCTCCAACTTCGGATCCGTCCAGAGTCTTGGCACTGCTTCCGCATAGCCGTCCACCGTCGCGACATCGCTCTTTCCCTGCCGCCGGTCGCCACGGCAACTGCACCGGCCTCACCGACTCGGCAGCTGGACCTGCCTACTTCACCATGCCGCCAGATAGGTCGCACCCTCATCTCAAATCACTTTATTTAGGCGTCAGTTGTCTGAATTTTTATTCTGGGCCAATCTATTCCCAATGGGAAGCAGCACCCCTCAAGGCGGCGGAGCTCCTAGGCTGACGGTTGGCTGGTGTCTAACGTAAGGGTGCGGGGCTGCAAGTTCGCCGCGGAAGCAGCGCTTAGATGGCTATCTTTTGGAGTTGCATGGGTTGAAGGTACTGCCACCGCCAGATCTGGATGACGGGGAGTCTTTGTGGATTGGCCTGGGGGCGGCGCAACCACGATAGTGTGGTGGGGCGGGGAGCGGGGTTTTGGCCGAGGCCACGGACGGTAGAGGCAGGCTGCTCTGCCATTGGTCACTGGCTCTTCGGGGAAGATTCCGAACAGTGTCAGCCAGGAGGCACAAGACGGCCATCAAGCCATCCGGCGTAGATCGGACAATACCAAAATAAAATAAAATCATGTGACCCCAATTTAGTCTTCAGTCAATAGACGTCTGACCACTCTCGTACCTTTCTGTTGATCTCTTAGTGTATTTCTTCAAATCAAAGAGATATGTCGTTCTTAACATTATGTGTTATCTGCATCTTCAGACACACCGTCTTCCGACTCACCGCAGCTGCTCCAACAAGGGAAGCATACACCAGAAGGGAGCTATAGTCCCCACTCAATAGTTCCCTGCATCGAATGCACGTGTCCGACATGGACAGCCACAACAACTGCAGGGCCATCGACAAGTCAGCACATGATGCTCACTCCTATGGATGGCAGCCGGATAGGTTGTACCCTCATCTTACTTGTGTGCAACATTTATGGCATTGTTATTCATCTAAGCATGGAAAATAGATCATCACATTTCACTGTATATTCATGCTGATCTCTTACGGGTCTTTTTCAGGAGTTCATGTTGTTCCATAGTTTAGCTAAGATACTTGTTCTTTAGGTAATGTTGTTCCATAGTTATCATCCATCAGCCAATGCTATCCCACAGGCTGATGATTATAGTATTATACCACTTCTAGTATTACCTATGTTGTTCTTTAATACTTTTGTGTGCCATCTAGATAATCTCGAGTACAAACGGTACATATTCTATAGCTTTCATCTGTGTTCTCCCTTTAGTTTATGAGACCTATTGTTGCTAGTTAACCCTAGTCCTATTATTTATGTCATGTCCTACAGGCACTCATTACATAAATCTAACTACTAGTTGTCTTCCATGCATGTCAGATATAATTGCACACACTGATATATCCACAAGAACCTCACGGATCAATGTAAAGGCCAATAAACTTGATGTCAATGATACCCAATATGATGGAACATGTAAAGGCAGTTCTTCATAAGACTTGCAGAAAGATGATGAATCCTCTTCACCCCACAAGGTCCTTGCTCTAACTTGGCCTGTGATATGGGTACAACATGCATATAATGTCCTGGAGTGTATCTGCTCTGTTGCAATGCCATGTGCTTAGCATGCTGATCATGCATGTAAATATGTCATGCCTTCCTGTTTTTCAGTACCTATTCCATTCATGATAACATGTTTTCAAATTCACGTACTATCATTCTACTCTATCGCAATGCCATCTGCTTAATTTGGACATCATGCTTCTGAATATCTTATGCATTTTTATTCATCAGTATGTACTTCATCTGTCTGCCATACCATGTTTTTTTACATTGAAGTGTTGTTCTAGTGCTCTGTTGCAATGCCATCTTATTTTCCCAATCATACACATGTATGTTGCCTTAGTTATTTCTGTATGTATTCCGCTAGCATATAGTTTTACATTCAACTAGTGTTTTTTGTTGTGTTGTCCTGTCGTATCCCTAGCTCTTACAGCATACTCCCTCCGCCCGGATTACATGTTGCCGAAATGGATAAAAAAGGATGTATCTAGAACTGAAATACGCCTAGAACCATCCATTCTTTTCCGGATGGAGGGAATACATGTCAATATGTCATGCCTTTCTATTGTTCAGTACCTATTCCATCTCTCTGCTGTCGCATGTTTTATAATTAAAGCACCATTCTTCTATACAAGGCATGCAAGGGGAAGACGACTATGTTAGAATCTGAAAGGTTACAAACAAGGCCTTTGCAAAAGATCCAAACGCCAGGAGATAATAAACCAACTCCGGTTTTTATAGATACTGCTCGAGCACAGAGAAACCCAACTCCTATTGATAATAAGTAGATTCCAGTGGCCAAAGAACTAGTCCGCTCCAGTCCAGCAAAAATATGTCAACTCAATTCTAAGAAGCGTGTGCGTATCCTTGCATCATGAAATTTTATAGCATGCTAATCATATTTTCTACATGTTTCTTACCCATCTCTCTTTTACAAACTATGCTTAACAGATAGAAGAATTTCTGCAATGGTATCGTTTATGAGGAAAGATTCTTGCAGGAATTCTCTGTGTTCCAGTGTAGATGTAAGTACCTATTGTATATCACTATATTTTTACATCAGCGTGTATTTTTTTAATCAGCGAGAATCCAACCTTTATCTAACTAAATTTAATTGTAGCAAAATGTATAATTAAAGGCCACAATGTTGATTTTTGTAAGGAAAACTGCCTGGTAGTTTTGCATCCCGAGCTGCATGAGTGTACTATCTCATATCAGTGGGTTTGAATACTTTGGTTCTGCAGTGGGTTTTTCAGTGTTTTTTTTACTGTGTTGTCCTGTCGTATCCCTAGCTCTTACATCATACTCCCTCCGTCCGGATTAAATGTCGCAGAAATGGATAAAACTGGATGTATCTAGAACTAAAATACGCCTAGACCCATCCATTTATTTCCGGATGGAGGGAATACATGTCAATATGTCATGCCTTTCTATTCTTCAGTACCTATTCCATCTCTGTTGTAGCATGTTTTATAACTGAATTACCATTCTTCTATATAAGGCATGCAAGGGGAAGACGGCTATGTTAGAATCTGAAGGGTTACAAACCAGGTCTTTGCAAAAGATCCAAACGCCAGGAGATAATAAACCAACTCCATTTTTCATAGATACTGCTCCAGCACAGAGAAATCCAACTCCCACTGATAATAAGCAGATTCTAGTGGCCAAAGAACTAGTCCGCTCTAGTCCAGCAAAAGAATGTCAACTCCATTCTAAGAAGCATGTGCGTATCCTCGCATCATGAAATTATATAGCATTCTGATCATATTTTCTACATGTTTCTTACCCATCTCTCTTTTAGAAAATAAGGTTAAACAATAGAAGACTTCCTCCATTGGGATCGTATTCGAGGAAAATATCTTGTGGGAATTCTCTATGCTCCAATGCTGATGTAAGTACCTGTTGTATATCACTATATTTTTACATCAACATGTATTTTGTTAATCGGCGTGAATCTAACCTTTATCTGATCTAAAATTAGTTGTAGCAAAATGTTAAAGGCGCCAATGTTGATTTTTGTAAGGAAAACTGCCTGGTAGTTTTGCATACTGAGCTACATGAATGTACTATCTCATACTGAGCTGCATGAATGTACTATCTCATCCTTCCACTTTGCTAGCCTCTCTTATACCGCACAACTTTCACCGGTATCATGAACCCATTATTTACCTTCCTCAAAACAGCCACCATACCTACCTACTATGGCATTTCCATAGACATTCCGAGATATATTGCCATGCAACTTTCCACCGTTCCATTTATTATGACACGTTTCATCATTGTCATATTGCTCTTTGCATGATCATGTAGTTGGCATCGTATTTGTGGCAAGGCCACCTTCATAATTTTCATACATGTCGCTCTTGATTCATTACATATCCCGGTACACCGCCGGAGGCATTCATATAGAGTCATATCTTGTTCTAGCTTTGAGTTGTAATTCTTGAGTTATAAATCCATAAAAGTGTGACGATCTTCATTATTAGAGCATTGTCTCAGTGAGCAAAGGATGATGAAGACTATGATTCCCCCACAAGTCGGGATGAGACTTCGGACTTTACAAAAAGAAAAAAAAGAAAAAAAGAGAAAGGCCAAAAAGAAGAAAAAAGAAAGGCCAAAGAAAAAAAATAAAAATAAAAAAGAAAGAAAAAAAAAGAAAAAAAATGAGAGAAAAAGAGAGAAGGGACAATGCTACTATCTCTTTTTCCACACTTGTGCTTCAAAGTAGCACCATGATCTTCATGATAGAGAGTCTCCTATGTTGTCACTTTTATATACTAGTGGGAATTTTTCATTATAGAACTTGGCTTGTATATGAGTCTCCTATGTTGTCACTTTCAAGTAAATCTAGGCCAGGTAATATGGCAATAACTCATGGTTAATCTGTTTGGTTCTCGTCCTAATTTATGTTATGATGCAGTGGTCGAGACACTCTCCACTATCAATAATACAAGCCTGCCAAAATCGCCATCTGAATCTGTTCAGTATCCTCTGTCTCGAATGCAACGGAATAAATGTATGTTTGTGAACCAATTAATGGCTGAAGCAATGATGGAAATGGTGGATGAATCAGAGGTGCAGAGTCGTGCGACACAACAACTGATCAATGTTTTCAGAGACAGTGTAGCAAAGCAGCAAGAACTTGCCCACATGCTTATGGGCGTCATCTGTGCTGAGGTTACAGATTTTGACATTGTAAATGGTTAGGTTCTGCTAATTTATTTGCACTGGCATCAATCTTTGATTACCCAGTGGATGTAATTTCCTGTAATATATGCTGGATGTGCAACGTTATTCCCTGTATGTCGTACCTTTGCTTGATCGGTTTTGGTCCTGTGCATAATTGCTCGTCGTAATGGGCTCAAATTATCTAATTTGGCCTAAAGACATGTACAAACTTAGAAGGCCCATTAAGTTAATGGGCCGTTACTAGGCCGAAAGTTAATGGTCGGCCCTCTTACCTCCCAGGTCGTTAACAGGCCGACATCAAAGCGGGCAACAGGTGGCCCCAATTTATTTCACGGGTCGTTAACAGGCCGTTACTAAGTTTGGGCTACATATGGCCCAACTATACTGTAGGCCTTTAGCAGACCGAAAGAGATAGCGGGCTTGTACTGGACCATGAAGAGCATGGGCCGCTAAGAGGCCGAAAGTGAGGTCGTATTGTAAATGGCCCAACTGTGTTGTGGGCCTTTAGCAGGCCGAAAGAGAAACCGGGCTGGTATTGGACCATGACGGGCATGGGACGTTAAAAGGCCAAAACTAAGGTCCGACTACCAATGGCCCAACTCATTTATGGTTCGTTAACAGGCTGAAAGGCACACAGGGCCGGGAATTGGCCCAACACTTAAATGGGTCGCTAAAAGGCCAAAACTCAGGTCCGACTACAAATGGCCCAACTGATTTATGGGCCGTCAACAGGCTGAAAGTGATATCGGGCCAGAAATTGGCCCAACACTTAAATGGGCCCCTAAAAGACCAAAACTCAGGTCCGACTACAAATGGCCCATCAGATTTATGGGCCGTCAACAGGCTGAAAGACACACCGGGCCGGAAATTAGCCCAACATTTAAATGGGTCGCTAAAGGGCCGAAAGATGTACATCCTGAAAATTGGCCCATCCATTAAATGGGCCATTAACAGGCCGAAATCTCATCGGGACGATATTGAGCCCAAATATATAGCGGGCTGTTAACGGGCTCGAACTGACGATGGGCTGCAATGGTGTCAAATCTTTAACGGGTCGTTGACGGGCCGAATTGGCACATCTCGTATGGGCCATGGGCTTAAATGGACCTGACACAAGTAGGCCTTATATGGGTCGGCCTGCTAATTTTTACTAGGCCGGCCTTTTTCACCGGAATGGGCCACTATTGGGCCATGCCATGTGTCGACCTATCATAGGCGCGTCCAATGAGTGGATGACATCTGTCCCAACGGTGAGGCAACACGTGTTTCCTGCGGCCAATGATGATTTTACACGTGGAAAATCCCCATTGGTCCGGGCTGTTAACGGGTTATTGGATCCAAAACTGGACCCGGTAGCTTAACGGCGTTCCGTTACGGTTGATGCCACGTGTCGGTCACCCTTGACGAAAGCACTTTTGTGACACACGATTTATTGTCATGGAAGTGGACACTTCCGTGATGATAATTTTGGTAATGTCATGGAACACTTCTACGACAGCACAGGTATGACTATCTTGATTCTGTCATAAAATCATCATGGATGTACATGCGGATCTCGCGAGGGTGAGCTAACTCCAAAAACCCGCCCTCAGTTCGGCCCAAAATAGGTCCTATTCTTCTACCTTTTACAGGTAGTCGATGGCTATTCACAGCTACCACCTTAAATCCAAAGAAGAGTTCGACCCGACAAAAAACGTGACCTACTGTGACAAACACGTATCATCACGGAAGTGTATTTTTTTTGTAGTGGATATTTCGGCGCACCCCTACCTGGTGCGCCAAATGGCGGATATCGGGTTTCGGCAAAACCCTTAAGGTTCGAACTCTAGGGTGCGCACGAAGATCTTCTCCCTACTGAAATACGCACACAACCTTGCCGCGATTCTAAGCTAAATCGATGAACAACACAAGAGACACGAGGTTTATACTGGTTCGGGCCACCGTTGTGGTGTAATACCCTAATCCAGTGTATGGTGTGGTGGATTGCCTCTTGGGCTGATGATGAACAGTACAGAGGAAGAATAGCCTCGCGGGGAGAGGTGTTCTTGTGGTGGTGTGCTTGAGGAGGAATTGATCCGTCTCTCTTGGCTCTAGATGAGATTCTATCAGATTCCAGATGCCTTCCTAATGTGGTGGCTATCTCTATTTATAGAGGCACTGGTCCTCTTCCCAAATATTGAGCGGGAAGGGAGCCAACAACGGCCGTTTCGAAAGGGGACAGCTAGTACAAGCTATCCTGACTAAAGGTGGTCTTCGACTGCCAAAGGTGTTGGTGATGACACCGTCTTGGGCTCCACGGTAACCTCTATCCTGCCGTCCTACTGGTCTTGCTCTCATTGCACCGATATGGAAACCTTTTCCTGATGCCTTGGTACTCCGCGCCTACGCTTGCCCCTTTGCACCAAAGAGGAAACGAGGACACTGCGCAAGCCGGTGCCCGCCTGGTCTTGGTCGTCATGGCTTGCGTCATGAGCACCTCGCGAGGTGATACATCTCTAACGTATCTATAATTTTTTATTGTTCCATGATATTATATTATCTATTTTGAATGATTATGGGCTTTATTATACACTTTTATATTACTTTTGGGACTAACCTATTAACCGGAGGCCCAGCCCATATTGATGTTTTATTGCCTGTTTCAGTATTTCGAAGAAAAGGAATATCAAACGGAGTCCAAACGGAATGAAACCTTCGGCAGCATTATTTTTGGGAAGAATATCACCCAGGAGACTTGGAGTTCACGTCAGAAGAGCCTCGAGGAGGCCACGAGATAGGAGGGCGCGCCCGCCCTACTGGGTGCACCCCCCTGTCTCGTGGGCCCCTCGAGCACCTCCCGACCGACTTCTTTCGCCTATATAAGCCTACGTACCCTAAAAACATCGAATATCAAGATCGATCAGGAGGTCCGCCACCGCAAGCATGTGTAACCACCAAAAACCTCTCGGGAGCCCTTCTCGGCACCCTGCCGGAGGGGGGATCCCTCACCGGTGGCCATCTTCATCATCCCGACGCTCTCCATGACGAGGAGGGAGTAGTTCACCCTCGAGGATGAGGGTATGTACCAGTAGCTATGTGTTTGATCTCTCTCTCTCTCATGTTCTCTCTCGTGTTCCCTCTATGGACGATCTTGATGTATCCCGAGCTTTGCTATTATAGTTGGATCTTATGATGTTTCTCCCCCTCTACTCTCTTGTGATGAATTGAGTTTTCCCTTTGAAGTTATCTTATCGGATTGAGTATTTTATGAGAACACTTGATGTATGTCTTGTCGTGCTTATCTGTGGTGACAATGGGATATCATGTGCCACTTGATGTATGTTTTGGTGACCAACTTGCGGGTTCCGCCCATGAACCTATGCATAGGGGTTGGCACACGTTCTTGACTCTCCGGTAGAAACTTTGGGGAACTCTTTGAAGTACTTTGTGTTGGTTGAATAGATGAATCTGAGATTGTGTGATGCATATCGTATAATCATGCCCACGGATACTTGAGGTGACAATGGAGTATCTAGGTGACATTGGGGTTTTGGTTCATTTGTGTCTTAAGGTGTTATTCTAGTACGAAATCTTCAATAGATTGATCCGAAAGAATAACTTTGAGGTGGTTTCGTACCCTACCATAATCTCTTCGTTTGTTCTCCGCTATTAGTGTCTTTGGAGTGACTCTTCATGGCATGTTGAGGGATTGTTATATGATCTATCTATGTTATAATTGTTGAGAGAACTTGCACTAGTGAAAGTATGAACCCTAGGCCTTGTTTCCTACCGTCGCAATACCGTTTACTCTCACTTTTTCCATTAGTTACCTTGCTGTTTTTATAATTTCAGATTACAAATACCTTTATCTACTATCCATATTGCACTTGTATCACCATCTCTTCGCCGAACTAGTGCACCTATACAATTTACCATTGTATTGGGTGTGTTAGGGACACAAGAGACTCTTTGTTATTTGGTTGCAGGGTTGTTTGAGAGAGACCATCTTCATCCTACGCCTCCTACGGATTGATAAACCTTAGGTCATCCACTTGAGGGAAATTTGCTACTGTCCTACAAACCTGTGCACTTGCAGGCCCAACAACGTCTACAAGAAGAAGGTTGCGTAGTAGACATCAAGCTCTTTTCTGGCGCCGTTGCCGGGGAGGTGAGTGCTTGAAGGTATATCTTTAGATCTTGCAATCGAATCTTTTTGTTTCTTGTTTTATCACTAGTTTAGTTTATAAAAGAAAATTACAAAAAAATGGAGTTAAGTTTGTCTCATACGCTTCGTCTTTTTAATATCTTTCGTGAGAATGATGGAAAGGAAAATTGTGCTCAAGTGCTAGAAGAAGAATGCATTAGAATGTTTGATACTAAATCTTTGAATGATGAGCATGATTGCAATGTTGTTAGTATGAATTCCTTGAATATCCATGATGCTAATGATATGCAAAGCCACAAGCTTGGGGAAGCTATGTTTGATGAAGATGATATTTTTTGTCCCCCAAGTTTGATGAGAATATTTATTATGATGAAAGCATGCCTCCTATTTATGATGATTATATTGATGAAAGTGGGTTTGGAAGAGTGTCAACTTTAGGTAGTATTGATCCCACTATTTTGGAGGATATTGAATCCTATTGTGATGAATATGAAAGTCGATTTGGAAGAGTGTCAACTTTATTTAGTGATGATTCCACTATTTCAGAAGAGGTTCCAATTGATTATGAGAACAAAGTTGCTATCTATGATGATTATTGTGATGACTTGTATGCTATTAGGAATATGATAACCATGAAACTTGTCATCATGATTTTAGTTTTCAATTGGATTATGCCTCACATGATAAT
Organism: Triticum dicoccoides; assembly: GCF_002162155.2. Taxonomy (NCBI): domain Eukaryota; kingdom Viridiplantae; phylum Streptophyta; class Magnoliopsida; order Poales; family Poaceae; genus Triticum; species Triticum dicoccoides. The sequence continues at coordinate 494,862,296 of NC_041385.1, forward strand.
AATTTTGTTGAGTTTGCTCCCACTACTATTCATGAGAAGAAATTTGCTTATGTGGAGAGTAGTAAATTTTCTATGCTTGTAGATCATGAAAAGAATGCTTTAGGTGCTTGTTATATTGTTTAATTCATTCATGATGCTACTGAAAATTATTATGAGGGAGGAATATATGCTTGTAGGAATTGCAATAATATCAAGTTTCCTCCCTATGTGCTTAAATTCTTGAAGCTATGCTTGTTTTACCTTCCTATGCTAGTTGATTATTGTTCCCATAAGTTGTTTGCTCACAAAATCCCTATGCATAGGAAGTGGGTTAGACTTAAATGTGCTAGTCATATTCTTCATGATGCTCCCGTTGTGTTTCAATTCTTATCCTTTATGTGAGCATCATTGCCATCATCATGCCTAGCTAGAAAGGCATTAAAGAAAAGTGCTTGTTGGGAGACAACCCAATATTTACCCTTACTATTTTTGTGTGTCCACATGATTATGCTACTGTAGTAATCATGTTTTATAGCTTCTGTTTCAATAAAGTGCCAAGTAGAGCCTTTGGGAAGACTTGGGTGAAGTCTTTATGATCTTGCTGTAGAAAACAGAAACTTTTGCACTCACAAGAATAGCTGCCATTTTTTACTGGAGAGTGATTTTAGGTTGATTATTTTTGCAGATGATTAATAGACAAATTCCTCAGGTCCAGCAATTTATTTCAGAATTTTTTGAGTTCCAGAAATATACGTTCGATACATATTACTACAGACTGTTCTGTTTTTGACAGATTCTGTTTTCTATGTGTTGTTTGCTGATAAATCTATGAGTAGTATTGGAGGGTATGAACCATAGAGAAGTTAGAATACAGTAGATATTACACCAATATGAATTTAGAATGAGTTCATTACAGTACCTAAGTGGTTGTTTTATTTTCTTATACTAACGGAGCTTACGAGTTTTGTTTGAGTTTTGTGTGGTTGAAGTTTTCAAGTTTTGGGTAGAGATTCGATGGACTATGGAATAAGGAGTGGAAAGAGCCTAAGCTTGGGGATTCCCAAGCCACCCCAAGGTAATATTCAAGGACAACCAAGAGCCTAAGCTTGGGGATGCCCCGGAAGGCATCCCCTCTTTCGTCTTCATTCATCGGTAACTTTACTTGGAGCTATATTTTTATTCGCCACATGATATGTGTTTTGCTTGGAGCGTCATTTTTTTTGTTAGTATTTGCTTCTGTTATTTAGATTAGTGTTTTGCATCTTTAGTTTCAATAAAGAAGTCAATGATAGCCTTTGCCATGCTTATTTTGCTAGTATACATGTTGCTGTTTGAAAACAGAAAGTTTACCTCTGTTCCAAAAATTCCCTAGAAAAGTTAGAGAATGGTATAATGTTGAATCTTTTTGCATATTGAGATCTGATAAATTTATTACAGTGGGAATTTTCTCTCATAATTTTTGGAGTTAGGGAAGTATGATGAATATTGCATTCTTTACAGACTGTACTGTTTTGACATATTGCTGTTATGTTTGCATTGTTTGCCTATGCTTGCTTGTTTAATGATTCTATTTGAGGATAGGAGTATTAAATATGCAGAGACATTTAGTATTCAATGTTGAACAATAATTTTAGTGATTTGTTATAGTAGAAAATGATAAGGTTTTGCATTGGTTTATACTAACCTATCTCACGAGTTCTTGTTGAGTTTGTTGTGGATGAAGCTTTTGATAAAAAGAGAAACCATGATATGAGAGGAATTAAGGAGACACAAAAGCTCAAACTCGGGGATGCGCAAGGCACCCCAAGATAATATTTCAAGAAGTCTCGAGCGTCTAAGCTTGGGGATGCCCCGGTAGGCATCCCACCTTTCTTCTTCAACAACTATCAGTTAGTATCGGTTGAGCCTAAGTTTTTGCTTCTTCACATGAGTTGTGCTATCCTTGCAATGTCGTTTTATTTTGTTTTGCTTGATGCTTGAATACAATACCAAGATCTGAAATTCTTAAATGTTAGAGAGTCTTCACATAGTTGCACAATTATTTGACTACTCATTGAACTTCACTTATATCTTTCGGAATAGTTTGTCGTTTGCTCTAGTGCTTCACTTATATCTTTTAGAGCACGACAGTGGTTATATTTTGAAGAAATTGCTAGACTCTCATGCTTCACTTATATTATTTTGAGAGTCTTAAACAACATGGTAATTTGAATGAAAACTATCATAGGAAGTGAATTGGATGCTATGATCAATATGTTGCTTGATAATTATTTTGAGATATAAAGGTAGTAATGTTAGAGTCATGCTAGTGGGCAATTATGAAATTGAGAAATACTTTTGTTGAAGTTGGCAAGTCCCGTAGCATGCACGTATGGTAAAAGTTGTGTGACAAATTTGTTGCATGAGGTACTCTTTTGATTATCTTCCTTATGAGTGGCAGTCAGGGACGAGCGATGGTCTTTTCCTACCAATCTATCCCTCTTGGGGCATGCGTAGTAGTACTTTGCTTCGAGGGCTAAGTAGACTTTTGCAATAAGTATATGAGTTCTTTATGACTAATGTGAGTCCATGGATATATGCACACTCATCCTTCCACTTTGCTAGCCTCTCTTATACCGCGCAACTTTCGCCGGTATCATGAACCCATTATTTACCTTCCTCAAAACGGCCACCATACCTACCTACTATGGCATTTCCATAGCCATTCCGAGATATATTGCCATGCAACTTTCCACTGTTCCATTTATTATGACATGTTTCATCATTGTCATATTACTCTTTGCATGATCATGTAGTTGACATCATATTTGTGGCAAGGCCACCTTCATAATTTTCATACATGTCGCTCTTGATTCATTGCATATCCCGGTACACCGCCGGAGGCATTCATATAGAGTCATATCTTGTTCTAGCTTTGAGTTGTAATTCTTGAGTTGTAAATCCATAAAAGTGTGACAACCTTCATTATTAGAGCATTGTCTCAGTTAGGAAAGGATGATGAAGACTATGATTCCCCCACAAGTCGGGATGAGACTTCGGACTTTACAAAAAGAGAAAAAAAGAGAAAGGCCAAAAAGAAGAAAAAAGAAAAAAAGAAAGAAAAAAAGAAAAAAATGAGAGAAAAAGAGAGAAGGGACAATGCTACTATCTCTTTTTCCACACTTGTGCTTCAAAGTAGCACCATGATCTTCATGATAGAGAGTCTCCTATGTTGTCACTTTCATATACTAGTGGTAATTTTTCATTATAGAACTTGGCTTGTATATTCCAATGATGGGCTTCCTCAAAAATGCCCTAGGTCTTCGTGAGCAAGCGGGTTGGATGCACACCCACTTAGTTCTTTTTGTTGAGCTTTCATATATTTATAGCTCTAGTGCACCGTTGCATGGCAATCCCTACTCACTCACATTGATATCTATTGATGGGCATCTCCATAGCCCGTTGATACGCCTAGTTGATGTGAGACTATCTTTTCCCTCTTTTTGTCCTCACAACCACCACCATATACCACCATAGTGCTATGTCCATGGCTTGCGCTCATGTATTGCGTAAGAGTTGAAAAAGCTAAAGTGCGTTAAAAAGTATGAAACAATTGCTCGACTCGTCATCCGGGTTGTGCATGATGGGAGTATTTTGTGTAATGGAGATGAAGCATGGCCTAACTATATGATTTTGTACGGATAAGCTTTCTTTGGCTATGCTATTTTGATAGGACATGATTATTTGTTAGTATGCTTCGAAGTATTATTATTTTTATGTTTTATAAGCTTTTATCTTGAATCATCTGGATCTAAACATTCATGCCACAATAAAGGAAATTACATTGAGAATTATGCTAGGTAGCATTCCACATCAAAAATTCCATTTTTATCATTTACCTACTTGAGGACGAGCAGGAATTAAGCTTGGGGATGCTTGATACATCTCCAATGTATCTATAATTTTTGATTGTTCCATGCTATTATATTATCTGTTTTGAATGATTATGGGCTTTGTTATACACTTTTATATTACTTTTGGGACTAACCTATTAACCCGAGGCCCAGCCCATATTGCTGTTGTATTGCATGTTTCAGTATTTCGAAGAAAAGGAATATCAAACGGAGTCCAAACAGAATGAAACCTTTGGCAGCGTTATTTTTTGGAAGAATATCACCCAAGAGACTTGGCCAATGATAGCAATGCTAGCATGTTAATTTTGTGCAGGCTGCTGAAGATAAGAAGACAAACTCTAAAAACAGCAAGGCAACCCCATTGTTTATTTCAAGTAAATCTAGGCCAGGTCATATGGCAATAACTCATGGTTAATCTATTTGGTTCCCGTCCTAATTTATGTTATGATGTAGTGGTCGAGACACTCTCCACTATCAATAATACAAGCCTGCCAAAATTGCCATATGAATCTGTTCAGTATCCTCTGTCTCGAATGCAACGGAGTAAATGTATGTTTGTGAACCAATTAATGGCTAAAGCAATGATGGAAATGGTGATGAATCAGAGGTGCAGAGTCGTGCGACACAACAACTGATCAATGTTTTCAGAGACAGTGTAGCAAAGCAGCAAGAACTTGCCCACATGCTTATGGGCATCATCTGTGCTGAGGTTGCAGATTTTGACGTTGTAAATGGTTAGGTTCTGCTCATTTATTTGCACTGGCATCAATCTTTGATTACCCAGTGGATGTAATTTCCTGTAATATATGCTGGATGTGCAACGTTATTCCCTGTATGCCGTACCTTTGCTTGATCGGTTTTGGTCGTGTGCATAATTGCTCATCGTAATGTGCTCAAATTATCTAATTTGGCCTAAAGACATGTACGAACTTAGTGGGCCCATTAAGTTAATGGGCCGTTACTAAGCCGAAAGTTAATGGTCGGCCCTCTTACCTCCCGGGTCGTTAACAGGCCGACATCGAAGCAGGCAACAGGTGGCCCCAATTTATTTCACGGGTCGTTAACAGGCCGTTACTAAGTTTGGGCTACATATGGCCCAACTATACTGTAGGCCTTTAGTAGGCCGAAAGAGACAGCGGGCTTGTACTGGACCATGAAGAGCATGGGCCGCTAAGAGGTCGAAAGTCAGGTCGTATTGTAAATGGCCCAACTGTGTTGTGGGCCTTTAGCAGGCCGAAAGAGAATCCGAGTTGGTATTGGACCATGACGGGCATGGGCCGTTAAAAGGCCAAAACTAAGGTCCGACTACAAATGGCCCAACTCATTTATGGTCCGTTAATAGGCCGAAAGGCACACATGGCCGGGAATTGGCCCAACACTTAAATGGGTCGCTAAAAGGCCAAAACTCAGGTCCGACTACAAATGGCCCAACTGATTTATCGGCCGTCAACAGGCTGAAAGTGACACCGGGCCAGAAATTGGCCCAACACTTAAATGGGCCGCTAAAAGGCTGAAACTCAGGTCCGACTACAAATGGCCCATCAGATTTATGGGCCGTCAACAGGCTGAAAGACACACCGGGCCGGAAATTAGCCCAATATTTAAATGGGTCGCTAAAAGGCCGAAAGATGTACATCCTGAAAATTGGCCCATCCATTAAATGGGCCGTTAACAGGCCGAAATCTCATCGGGACGATATTGAGCCCAAATATATAGCGGGCTGTTAACGGGCTCGAACTGCCGATGGGTTGCAATGGTGTCAAATCTTTAACGGGCTGTTGACGGGCCGAATTGGCACATCTCGTATGGGCCGTGGGCTTAAATGGACCTGACACAAGTAGGCCTTATATGGATCGGCGTGCTAATTTTTACTAGGCCGGCCTTTTTCACCGGAATGGGCCACTGTTGGGCTGTGCCACATGTCGACCTATCATAGGCGCCTCCTGTCCAATGAGTGGATGACATCTATCCCAACGGTGAGGCAACACGTGTTTCCTGCGGCCAATGATGATTTTACACGTGGAAAATCCCCATTGGTCCGGGCTGTTAACGGGTTATCGGATCCAAAACTGGACCCGATAGCTTAACGGCGTTTCGTTACGGTGGATGCCACGTGTCGGTCACCCTTGACGAAAGCACTTTTGTGACGCACGATTTATTGTCATGGAAGTGGACACTTCCGTGATGATAATTTTGGTAATGTCATGGAACACTTCTACGACATCACAGGTATGACTATCTTGATTCTGTCATAAAATAGTCATGGATGTACATGCGGATCTCGCGAGGGTGAGATAACTCCAAAATTCCGTCCTGAGTTCGGCCCAGAATAGGTCCTATTCTTCTACCTTTTATAGGTAGTCGATGGCTATTCACAGCTAACACCTTAAAACCAAAGAAGAGTTCGACCCGACAAAAAACGCGACCTACTGTGACAAACATGTATCATCACAAAAGTGTATTTTTTCCGTAGTGGAGATTTCGGCGCACCCCTACCTGGCGCGCCAAATGGCGGATATCGGGTTCCGGCAAAACCCTTAAGGTTCGAACTCTAGGGTGCACACGAAGATCTTCTCCCTACCAAAATACGCCCACAACCTCGCCGCAATTCTAAGCTAAATTGATGAACAACACAAGAGACACGAGGTTTATACTGGTTCGGGCCACCGTTGTGGTGTAATACCCTAATCCAGTGTATGGTGTGGTGGATTGCCTCTTGGGCTGATGATGAATAGTACAGAGGAAGAATAGCCTCGCGGGGAGAGGTGTTCTTGTGGTGGTGTGCTTGAGGAGGAATCAATCCGTCTCTCTTGGCTGTAGATGAGATTCTATCAGATTCCAGATGCCTTCCTACTGTGGTGGCTATCTCTATTTATAGAGACCATGGTCCTCTTTCCATATATTGAGCGGGAAGGGAGCCAACAACGGCCGTTTCGAAAGGGGATATCTAGTACAAGCTATCATGACTAAAGGTGGTCTTCGACTGCCAAAGGTGTTGGTGATGACACCGTCTTGGGCTCCACGGTAACCTCCATCCTGCCATCCTGCTGGTCTTGGTCTCGTTGCACCGATATGGAAACCTTTTCCTGATGCCTTGGTACTCCGCGCCTACGCTTGCCCCCTTTGCACCAAAGAGGAAACGAGGACACTGCACAAGCTGGCGCCCGCCTGGTCTTGGTCCTCATGGCTTGCGTCATGAGCACCTCGCGAGGTGATACATCTCCAACGTATCTATAATTTTTTATTGTTCCATGCTATTATATTATCTGTTTTGAATGATTATGGGCTTTATTATACACTTTTATATTACTTTTGGGACTAACCTATTAACCGGAGGTCCAGCCCATATTGATGTTTTATTGCCTGTTTCAGTATTTCAAAGAAAAGGAATATCAAACAGAGTCCAAACGGAATGAAACCATTGGCAGCGTTATTTTTGGGAAGAATATCACCCAGGAGACTTGGAGTTCACGTCAGAAGAGCCTCGAGGAGGCCACGAGATAGGAGGGCGCACCCCCCCCCTACAGGGTGCGCGCCCCTATCTCGTGGGCCCCTCGAGCATCTCCCGACCAACTTCTTTAGCCTATATAAGCCTACGTACCCTAAAAACATCGAATATCAAGATAGATCAGGAGTTCCGCTGCCGCAAGCCTCTGTAGCCACCAAAAACCTCTCGGGAGCCCTTCCCGGCACCATGCCGGAGGGGGGATCCTTCATCGGTGGCCATCTTCATCATCCCGGCGCTCTCCATGACGAGGAGGGAGTAGTTCACCCTCGAGGCTGAGGGTATGTACCAGTAGCTATGTGTTTGATCTCTCTCTCTCTCTCTCTCTCTCTCTCTCTCTCTCTCTCTCGTGTTCTCTCTCGTGTTCCCTCTATGGCACGATCTTGATGTATCCCGAGCTTTGCTATTATAGTTGGATCTTATGATGTTTCTCCCCCTCTACTCTCTTGTGATGAATTGAGTTTTCCCTTTGAAGTTATCTTATCGGATTGAGTCTTTTATGAGAACACTTGATGTATGTCTTGCCGTGCTTATCGGTGGTGACAATGGGATATCATGTGCCACTTGATGTATGTTTTGGTGACCAACTTGCGGGTTCCGCCCATGAACCTATGCATAGGGGTTGGCACACGTTCTTGACTCTCCGGTAGAAACTTTGGGGCACTCTTTGAAGTACTTTGTGTTGGTTGAATAGATGAATCTGAGATTGTGTGATGCATATCATATAATCATGCCCACGGATACTTGAGGTGACAATGGAGTATCTAGGTGACATTAGGGTTTTGGTTGATTTGTGCCTTAAGGTGTTATTCTAGTACGAACTCTTGAATAGATTGATCTGAAAGAATAACTTTGAGGTGGTTTCGTACCCTACCATAATCTCTTCTTTTGTTCTCCGCTATTAGTGTCTTTGGAGTGACTCTTCGTTGCATGTTGAGGGATTGTGATATGATCTATCTATGTTAATTGTTGAGAGAACTTGCACTAGTGAAAGTATGAACCCTAGGCCTTGTTTCCTACCGTTGTAATACCGTTTACGCTCACTTTTGCCATTAGTTACCTTGCTGTTTTTATAATTTCAGATTACAAATACCTTTATCTACTATCCATATTGCACTTGTATCACCATCTCTTCGCCGAACTAGTGCACCTATACAATTTACCATTGTATTGGGTGTGTTGGGGACACAAGTGACTCTTTGTTATTTGGTTGCAGGGTTGTTTGAGAGAGATCATCTTCATCCTATGCCTCCTACGGATTGATAAACCTTAGGTCATCCTCTTGAGGGAAATTTGCTACTGTCCTACAAACATATGCACTTGCAAGCCCAACAACGTCTACAAGAAGAAGGTTGCGTAGTAGACATCACGAGGTACCCCTTGCCTTGATCTCTCCGCCTCCTCACGAGCCTGCCTGGTGAGTCCGCCCCTGAGGAGGCCTTGCGTCGTCCGCCCCGCGAGGCTTGGCCCCTCGCGAGGGTCTTGAGCTTGGGTTGATGAAGTCGGGTCGTACTGGGCCACCACTGAGCCACACTGCAAGCCGCAGGCAGGCAAGTCTGGGGACCCCCATTCCCAGACCGCCGACAACTTTGAACAGGAGACCAAGCGGATTGAAACGTGCCTAGACCCCACGAAGTCACTCGTCAAGGATGAAGCTGCCATGAACGTGTTGCTACTCGAGGCTCGACTCCAGAGCGTCTTGGATTATATCGCTCGACTGAAGGTGACGCTGTCAAAGATTGATCAAGAGCTGTGGCCAGAGGACACTCTCTAGAATGACCTCGAGTCTCTGATGACGCGACTCAATGATATCCCAAGTCGAGTGTGGGCATGGAAGAAATCGTCTGCTCGCTGTGGAGCCGACGTGGCCCTCTCACTGGTCAGAGTCCATTGCAAGGACGCCAAAGAAGAGAAGCTGAACTGTCTCCAAGTGGTGAACATGAAGAAACTCCAATTTCAATCCTTCATGGAGACTTTCATCGAGGCGACCACTCGCATAGCTGACAGCATCGACTTGGACCCTTTCCTCAAGCCAACGAGTCCTCCTCCTGCCAGTGAACAAAAACATTTGATCTATTTGCCTTGGAATGCCGAGTGACTATGTAATCGTTAAACTGCTTTCGGCTTGATGTCTGAATACTTTTTCTTTGCGGTTCCATACTTGACGGACTTATTCATACTTGGTGGTTTTATCCAACCATTGTCTTTCTGTCTGCAGAATGCTTTTTGACTTAGGCGAAGCAGATTCACGGCTAAGACCCCGAGTAGGAGGATTGCTCTCCACTCAGAGTTTGTTTTTTAACTTAGGCGAAGCTGATTCGCGGCTAAGCCCCCGAGTGGGAGCATTCCTCTCCACTCAAAGTTTGTTTTTTAACTTAGGCGAAGCTGATTCACGGCTAAGCCCCTGAGTGGGAGGATTGCTCTCCACTCGGAGTCTATTTTTTTTAACTTAGGCGAAGCTAATTCGTGGCTAAGCCCCCGAGTGGGAGGATTTCTCTCCACTCGGAGTTTGTTTTTTAACTTAGGCAAAGCTGATTCGCGGCTAAGCCCCCAAGTGGGAGGATTGCT
>NC_041385.1:494872348-494942416 GCF_002162155.2 Triticum dicoccoides
TCCACTCGGAGTTTGTTTTTTAACTTAGGCGAAGCTGATTCGCGGCTAAGCCCCCGAGTGGGAGGATTGCTCTCCACTCGGAGTAGTTTTTTAACTTAGGCGAAGCTGATTCGCGGCTAAACCCCCAAGTGGGAGGATTGCTCTCCACTCGGAGTTTGTCTTTTAACTTAGGCGAAGTTGATTCATGACTAAGCCCCCGAGTGGGAGGATTGCTCTCCACTCGGAGTATGTTTTTCAACTTTGGCGAAGGTGATTCGCGGCTAAGCCCTCGAGTGGGAGGATTGCTCTCCACTCAGAATGTTTTTTTGAACATAGGCGAAAACGGATTTCGCAGCTAAGTCACCCACTTGGGGATTTCAACACATGCTTATGCGAAAAACAATCATTAAGAGACTGCATGAATCATTTCTTGATAAACAATTGACCAAGTACTTTTATTACATCTCCACAATTCAACTATCAAGTATAAAAACGATGAAGAAGATCAGCGTTCCAGGAGCATGGTTCATCTTTCTTCTGAGCTAGATTGTAAAGGTTTTATGCTCTATTGTGAAGCACCTTGGTGACGACCAAAGGGCCTTCCCATGAAGGGGCGAGCTTGTGTGGTCGTTGCTGATCCACTTGGAGCACCAGGTGTCCTTCTTGAAATGCTCGACCCCTGACATTTCTTGCATGGAATCGACGAAGATCTTGTTGATAGATAGCTGATCGGATCAAAGCCATCTCTCGTTCCTCTTCTAGGATGTCCACTGCATCCTGACGTGCTTGCACTGCCTCAGCTTCTAAATAAAGTTCCACTAGGGGCGCATTGTGGAGCAGGTCACTCGGCAGTACAGCTTCGGCTCCATACACCATGAAGAAAGGGGTTCGTTTGGTGGATTGGTTGGGAGTTGTCCTGAATCCCCACAGAACAAACACCAGCTCGGTCACCCAAGCCCCAGCTGCGTGTTTGAGGTCGCGCGTGAGCCGTGGTTTCAAACCCCGGAGGATTAGACCTTTTTCCCTTTCGACTTGGCCATTCGATTGCAGGTGCACAACGGATGTGTAGTCCACCCAAGTCCCTTGGGAGGCGCAATATTCTCTGAAATCTTCCGAGTCAAAATTTGAGCCGTTTTCTGTGATGATGTTGTGCAGAACTCCGAATCGGAACGTCAGCTTTCTTATGAAACCGATGGTTGTGCTTGAGTCTAAACTCTCGATAGGCTTGGCCTCAATCCACTTGGTGAACTTGTCTACTGTTACAAGGAGATGAGTGAAACCACTTATGCCGGTCCTGAGTGGGCCAATCATGTCTAATCCCCACACGGCAAATGGCCAGACGAGTGGAATAGTCTTCAGTGCAGATGCTGGTTTAAGAGACATGTTTGCATAGAACTGGCAACATGTACACTTTTCTACGATCTCTTTTGCAGCCTCATTGGCCCGTGGCCAGTAGAATCCTACTCGGTATGCTTTGGCCATGATGGTCTGAGAGGATGCATGGTGACCACAAGTCCCTGAGTGGATTTCTTCCAAAATCGTTCGACCCTCTTCCGAAGAAATAGATCGCTGAGCCACGCTAGTGACACTCTCTCTATAGAGCTCCCCATCCATTACTGTGAAGGCTTTGGATCTGTGGATGATCTGACGTGCTTCAACCTCATATTTTGGGAGCTTCTTTCTGAGTATATATGCAATGTATGACACTGTCCAGTCGGGGGTGATCACCAGGATCTCCATAACCAGATCAATCACTGATGGCACTTTGATCTCAGTCGGATTGGTAGGACTTATCGCCTGGGGAGGCTCCTCGGTGAAGGGATCCTCTTGCACTGATGGGGAATGGAGATGCTCAACAAACAAATTGTTTGGGATGGGTTCCCGCTTGGAAGCTATTTTTGCCAAGTCATCAGCTGCTTGATTCTTGAGTCGGGGAATGTGATGAATCCCAATCCCTCCAACTTGTTCTCCAACTTTCTTACTGCATTGCAGTATCCAGTCATGGCAGGGTTTCTGACGTCCCACTCCTTCATAACTTGATTGACCACCAAATCTGAGTCACCGTAGAACATCAGGCGACCGACGCTAAGTAAAATGGCCATACGCAACCCATAGAGAAGTGCTTCATACTCAGCTTTGTTATTGGAGGAATCAAAATGAATCTGGAGGACATATTTGAGTTTATCGCCTCTTGGTAACACCAGAACCACTCCAGCACCAGAACCATTCAACATCTTGGACCCATCGAAGAACATAGTCCAGTGTTTTGAGTGAACTTGAGTCGGTTGTTACTGCTCAATCCACTCGGCCAAGAAATCCGCGAGTGCTTGAGATTTGATCGCCTTCTTCGCTTCAAACTTGATATCCAGAGGGAGAAGTTCTATTGCCCACTTAGCCACTTGACTAGTTGCATCTCGATTGTTCATGATCCCAGACAATGGAGCATCGCTGACGACTAAAACCGAGTGGTCCTGGAAATAATGTGCAACTTTCTTCGCAGTCAAGTAAATTCCATAGACAAGCTTCTGGTAATGTGGGTACCTCTACTTGGATGGAGTCAAGACTTCAGAAATATAGTACACTGGACACTGAACTTTATAGGCCTTTCCCTCTTCTTGTCGTTCGACTGTAAGCACTGTGCTAACAACCTGACCAGTGGTCGCGATGTATAAGAGTAAAGGTTCTTTGCTGGTCGAAGCAGCAAGCACCGGCTGGGTGGAAAGCAGGGCTTTGAGCTCCACAAGTGCTGCTTCAGCTTCAGGAGTCCACACGAACGTATCAGACTTCTTCATCGGTCAGTAGAGAGGCAGTGCCTTCTCCCCGAGACATGAAATGAATCGACTCAACGCAGCAAGACAGCCTGTAAGCTTCTGGACGTCATGCACATGCACAGGGTGTTTCATTCGGATAATTGCACCAACTTTGTCGGGATTTGCATCTATCCCTCGTTCAGAAACAAGGAAACAGAGTAACTTTCCTCCCGGTACTCCGAATGTGCACTTGGACGGATTCAACTTGATATCATATCTTCTCATATTAGTGAAAGTTTCAGTGAGATCGGTCAGCGGGTCGGAACTCTTGCATGACTTAACTACAATATCATCCATATACGCCTCCACATTCTGACTGATCTGAGTGAGCAGGCACTTCTAGATCATGCGCATGAATGTGGCCCCGGTGTTCTTGAGACCAAAAGGCATGGTAACATAGCAAAAACACTCGAATGGGGTGATGAAAGCTGTTTTTATTTCATCTGGACCAAACAGACGGATCTGATGGTATCCGGAATATGCATTAAGAAAAGTCAAGCGCTCACACCTCGCGGTCGAGTCGACTATCTGATCGATGCGGGGGAACAGAAAATGATCATTCGGGCAGGCCTGATTGATATGCCTGAAGTCAATGCACATGCGGAGTGACTTATCTTTCTTGGGAACCATGAGGACATTGGAGAACCACTCGGAGTGGTATATCTCACGGATGAACTCTGCTACCAGGAGCCGAGCCACCTCTTTGCCAATTGTCTTCCTTTTCTCCGCGACGGACCAATGGAGATGTTCTTTGAAAGGTTTGACTTTTGAGTCGACACGCAAACGGTGCTCAACTAGTCCCCTGGGTACACCTGGCATGTCTGATGGTTTCCATGCAAAGATGTCCCAGTTCTCACGGAGGAACTGGATGAGCGTGGCCTCCTATTTGCTGTCGAGTGTCGTTGAAATGTGAGTCGGAGCAGCTGTGGGATCTTCCGGGTGAATATGAACTGGTTTTGTCTCACTCAGAAGCGGGCTTCTTGGAGCAGAGCAAATCACTCAGATCAACGTCCTTCTGATATTCCTCCATTTCAACCACTGCCATTTGCTCGTCAGCGATCTTGGACCCCTTCTAGAGACATTCTTCTGCTCTCTACCTGTTCCTAGTGACCGTGTGATACGTCTCCAACGTATCTATAATTTTTTATTGTTCCATGCTGTTATATTATCATTCTTGGATGTTTTACAATCATTTTACAATCATTTTATATCATTTTTGGTACTAACCTATTGACATAGTGCCCAGTGCCAGTTGTTGTTTTCTGCTTGTTTTTTACATCGCAGGAAATCAATGCCAAACGGAGTCCAAATGCAGTGAAACATTTTGTGGATTTTTTGGACCAGAAGACATCCAGTGGGCCAAGAAAACACCTGAGGGGAGCTCCGAGGGGAGCACAACCCACCAGGGCACGTCTGGGGGCCCAAGCGTGCCCCATTGGGTTATGCCCTCCTCGTTGGCCTCCCGCACCGCCTCTTTGCTCTATAAATACCCCAATATTCCAGAAACCCTAGGGAGTCGACGAAAATCAATTCCATCCGCCGCAAGTTCCAGAAACACCAGATCCAATCTAGACACCATCTCGGAGGGGTTCATCATGTCCATTGGTGCCTCTCCAATGATGTGTGAGTAGTTCTTTGTAGACCTACGAGTCCATAGGTAGTATCTAGATGGCTTCCTCTCTATCTCTCTCTTGATTATCAATACAATTGTCTCTTGGAGATCCATATGATGTAAGTCTTTTTTCAGTGTGTTTGTTGGGATCCGATGAACTTTGAGTTTATGATCAGATCTATGTTTTTATACCTGAAAGTTATTTTAGCCTTCTTTGATCTCTTATATGCATGATTGATTATAGCCTCATATTTCTTCTCCAATATTTGAGTTTTGTTTGGCAAACTTGATCTATTTATCTTTCAATGGGAAGAGGTGCTTTGTGATGGGTTTGATCTTACGGTGCTTGATCCCAGTGACAGAAGGGGAAACAACACGTATGTATTGTTTCTATTAAGGATAACAAGATGAGGTCTATTTCTACATAAATAGATCTTGTCTACATCATGTCATCGTTCTTATTGCATTACTCCGTTTTTTCATGAACTTAAGACACTAGATGCATGCTGGATAGCGGGCGATGTGTGGAGTAATAGTAGTAGATGCAGGCAGGAGTCGGTCTACTAATCTTGGACGTGATGCCTATATAATGATCATAGGATATCGTCATGATTATTTGAAGTTCTATCAATTGCCCAACAGTAATTGTTTTCCCACCGTTTGCTATTTTTCTCGAGAGAAGCCACTAGTGAAACCTACGGCCCCCGGGTCTCTTTTCATCATATTTGCCTTTGCAATCTATTTTTATTTGCTTTTATTTTCAAATATATTAAACCAGAAATACAAAAATACCTTGCTGCACTTTATTTTTTTGTGATCTATTTATCATATCTATCACAACTTTATCACGTCTCCTCGCCAACTTGAGGCATCGTTACCTGAAAGGGATTGACAACCCCTTTAACACATCGGGTTACGAGTATTTGTTATTTGTGTGCAGGGGCTATTTACATTGTGTTGCTTCGATCTCCTACTGGTTCAATAACCTTGGTCTCATCACTGAGGGAAATACCTACCGTCGTTGTGCTGCATCATCCCTTCCTCTTTGGGGAAACACCGACGTAGTTCAAGCAGGCATCACCATGATGACACCTTTGGGTCCTGGCATCTTTAGCTTGAGGTACAGTTTGAAGGAAATATGCCCTAGAGGCAATAATAAAGTTATTATTTATTTCCTTATTTCATGATAAATGTTTATTATTCATGCTAGAATTGTATTAACCAGAAACTTGATACATGTGTGAATACATAGACAAACAGAGTGTCACTAGTATGCCTCTACTTGACTAGCTCGTTGAATAAAAGATGGTTAAGTTTCCTAGCCATAGACATGAGTTGTCATTTGATTAACGGGATCACATCATTAGAGAATGATGTGATTGACTTGACCCATTCCATTAGCTTAGCACTTGATCGTTTAGTATGTTGCTATTGCTTTCTTCATGACTTATATATATTCCTATGACTATGAGATTATGCAACTCCCGAATACCGAAGGAACACTTTGTGTGCTACCAAACGTCACAACGTAATTGGGTGATTATAAAGGTGCTCTACAGGTGTCTCCGATGGTGTTTGTTGGGTTGGCATAGATCGAGATTAGGGTTTGTCACTCTGATTGTTGGAGAGGTATCTCTGGGCCCTCTCGGTAATGCACATCACTATAAGCCTTGCAAGCAATGTGACTAATGAGTTAGTTGCGGGATAATGCATTATGGAATGAGTAAAGAGACTTGCCGATAACGAGATTGAACTAGGTATTGAGATACCGACGATCGAACCTCGGGCAAGTAACATACCTATGACAAAGGGAACAACATATGTTTGTTATGCGGTTCGACCGATAAAGATCTTCGTAGAATATGTAGGATTCAATATGGGCATCCAGGTTCCACTATTGGTTATTGACCAGAGAGGTGTCTCGGTCATGTCTACATAGTGCTCGAACCCGTAGGGTCCGCACGCTTAACGTTCGTTGACGATATAGTATTATATGAGTTATGTATGTTGGTAAGCGAATGTTGTTCGGAGTCCCGAATGAGATCACGGACATGACGAGGAACTCTGGAATGGTCTGGAGATAAAGTTTAATATATGGGATAATAGTATTTGGTCTCCGGAAAGGTTCCGGAATTCACCGAAAGGGGTTCCGGATGTTTCCCGAAATGTTTGGGTACGAGAATACGTTATTTGGGCCAAAGGGGAAAGCCCACAAGGTTTTTGGAAAGTGCAAAAGGAAGTTTTGCAGAGTCCAGGGGCCAGATGCCAGGGTCCCTGGCATCTGGGTCCAGACGCCGGGAACCCTGGCGTCTGGCCCTGGAGTCCGAGAAGTACTCTTGCCTTTCGGGTGAAACCGACTTTGTGGAGGATTTTACTCCAAGTTTCGACCCCAAGGCTCAACATATAAATAGAGGGGTTGGGCTAGCACCCAAGACACATCAAGAAACACCAAGCCGTGTGCTGGAAACCCCGTACCCTCTAGTTTATCCTCCGTCATAGTTTTCGTAGTGCTTAGGCGAAGCCCTGCGGAGATTGTTCTTCACCAACACCGTCACCATGCCATCGTGCTACCGGAACTCATCTACTACTTTGCCCCTCTTGCTGGATCAAGAAGGCGAGGACGTCATCGAGCTGAACGTGTGATGAACGCGGAGGTGCCGTAGTTTCGGTACTTGATCGAGACGGATCGTGAAGGTGTTCGACTACATCAACCGTGTTGATAAGTGCTTCCGCTTACGGTCTATGAGGGTACATGGACTACACTCTCCCCTCTCGTTTTTATGCATCACCATGATCTTGCGTGTGCGTAGGATTTTTTTTGAAATTACTACGTTACCCAACAGTAGCATCCGAGCCAGGTTTATGCGTAGATGTTATATGCACGAGTAGAACACAAGTGAGTTGTGGGCGATACAAGTCATACTGCTTACCAGCATGTCATACTTTGGTTCAGCAGTATTGTTGGATGAAGTGGCCCGGACCGACATTACGCGTACACTTACGCGAGACTGGTTCTACCGACGTGCTTTGCACACAGGTGGCTGGCGGGTGTCAGTTTCTCCAACTTTAGTTGAACCGAGTGTGACTACGCCCGGTCCTTATTGAAGGTTAAAACAGCACTAAGTTGACGAAGTATCGTTGTGGTTTTGATGCGTAGGTAAGAACGGTTCTTGCTCAGCCCGTAGCAGCCACGTAAAACTTGCAACAACAAAGTAGAGGATGTCTAACTTGTTTTTGCAGGGCATGTTGTGATGTGATATGGTCAAGACATGATGCTAAATTTTATTGTATGAGATGATCATGTTTTGTAAACAAAGTTATCGGCAACTGGCAGGAGCCATATGGTTGTCGCTTTATTGTATGCAATGCAATCGCCCTATAATTGTTTTTACTTTATCACTAAGTGGTAGTGATAGTCCTAGAAGCAATAGTTGGCGAGACAACAATGATGCTACGATGGAGATCAAGGTGTCGCGCGGGTGACAATGGTGATCATGATGGTGCTTTGAAGATGGAGATCAAAGGCACAAGATGATGATGGCCATATCATATCACTTATATTGATTGCATGTGATGTTTATCCTTTATGCATCTTATTCTTCTTTGATTGACGGTAGCATTATAAGATGATCTCTCACTAAATTTCAAGGTACAAGTGTTCTCTTTGAGTATGCATCGTTGCCAAAGTTCGTCGTGCCTAGACACCACGTGATGATCGGGTGTGATAAGCTCTACGTTCACATACAACGGGTGCAAGCCAGTTTTGCACACGCAGAAATACTCGGGTTAAACTTGACGAGCCTAGCATATGCAGATATGGCCTCGGAACACTGAGACCGAAAGGTCGAGCGTGAATCATATAGTAGATATGATCAACATAGTGATGTTCACCATTGAAAACTACTCCATTTCACGTGATGATCGGACATGGTTTAGTTGATTTGGATCACATGATCACTTAGATGATTAGAGGGATGTCTATCTAAGTGGGAGTTCTTAAGTAATATGATTAAATTGAACTTGAATTTATCATGAACTTAGTTGTGATAGTATTTTGCAAATAATGTTATAGATCAATAGCTCGCGTTGTTGCTTCCCTATGTTTTATATGTGTTCCTAGAGTAAACTAAGTTGAAAGATGATAGTAGCAATGATGCGGACTGGGTCCGTGATCTAAGGTTTATCCTCATTGATGCACAGAACAATTATGTCCTTGATGCACCGCTAGGTGACAGACCTATTGCAGGAGCAGATGCAAACGTTATGAACGTTTGGCTAGCTCAATATGATGACTACTTGATAGTTTAGTGCACCATGCTTAACGGCTTAGAATCGGGACTTCAAAGACGTTTTGAACGTCATGGACCATATGAGATGTTCCAGGAGTTGAAGTTAATATTTCAAGCAAATACCCGAGTTGAGATATATGAAGTCTCCAACAAGTTCTATAGCTAAAAGATGGAGGAGAATAGCTCAAGCAGTGAGCATGTGCTCAGATTGTCCAGGTACTACAATCTCTTGAATCAAGTGGGAGTTAATCTTCCAGATAAGATAGTGATTGACAGAGTTCTCTAGTCACCATCACAAAGTTAGTAGAACTTCGTGATGAGCTATAGTATGCAAGGGATGACAAAAACGATTCCCGAGCTTTTCTTCATGATGAAATTGATGAAGGTAGAAATCAAGAAAGAGCATCAAGTGTTGATGATTAACAAGACCACTAGTTTCAAGAAAAGGGAAAAGGGAAATAAAGGGAACTTCGTGTAGAATGGAAAGCAAGTTGTCACTTCCGTGAAGAAGCCCAAAGCTAGACTAAAGCCTGAAAAATTGAGTGCTTCTACTGCAAAGGAAATGGTCACTGGAAGCGGAAATGCCCTGAATATTTGGTGGATAAGAAGGATGGCAAAGTGAACAAGGGTGTATTTTATATACAGATTATTGATGTGTAGCTTACTAGTGTTTATAGTAGCCCCTGGGTATTTGATACTTGTTCGGTTGCTAAAAATTAGTAACTTGAAACAGGAGTTACAGAATAAACAAAGACTAGTTGAGGGTGAAGTGATGATGTGTGTTGGAAGTGGTTCCAAGATTGATATGATCATTATCGCACACTCCCTATACTTTCGGGATTAGTGTTAAAGCTAAATAAATGTTATTTGGTGTTTGCGTTGAGCATGAATATGATTTGATCATGTTTATTGCAATACGGTTATTCATTTAAAGTCAGAGAATAATTGTTGTTCTGTTTACATGAATAAAACCTTTGATGGTCATACACCCAATGAAAATAGTTTGTTGGATCTCAATCGTAGTGATACACGTATTCATAATATTGATGCCAAAAGATGCAAAGTTGATAATGATAGTGCAACTTATTTGTGGCACTGCCGTTTGGGTCATATCGGTGTAAAGGCATGAAGAAACTCCATAAAGATGGATTTTTGGAATCACTTGGTTATGAATCATTTGATGCTTGCGGGATAATGCATTACGGAACGAGTAAAGAGACATCACTTGGTTGCGGGATAATGCATTACAGAATGAGTAAAGAGACTTGCCGGTAATGAGATTGAACTAGGTATTGAGATACCGATGATCGAATCTCGGGCAAGTAACATACCGATGACAAAGGCACCAACATATGTTGTTATGCGGTTCGACCGATCTTCGTAGAATATGTAGGATCCAATATGGGCATCCAGGTTCTGCTATTGGTTATTGACCAGAGAGGTGTCTCGGTCATGTCTACATAGTTCTCGAACCCGTAGGGTCTGCACGCTTAACGTTCATTGACGATATAGTATTATATGAGTTATGTATGTTGGTAACCGAATGTTGTTCGGAGTCCCGGATGAGATCACGGACATGACGAGGAACTCTGGAATGGTTTGGAGATAAAGTTTAATATATGGGATAATAGTGTTTGTGTTGGGGAACGTTGCAGAAAATAAAAATGTTCCTACGGTTTCACCAAGATCCATCTATGAGTTTATCTAAGCAACGAGTGATAGGAGAGAGATTGCATCTACATACCACCTGTAGATCGCGTGCGGAAGCGTTCAAGGGAACGGGGATGATGGAGTCGTACTCGCCGTCATCCAAATCACCGATGACCAAGTGCCGAACGGACAGCACCTCCGCGTTCAACACACGTACGGAGTGGATGACGTCTCCTCCTTCTTGATCCAGC
Source organism: Triticum dicoccoides (assembly GCF_002162155.2). Classification (NCBI taxonomy): domain Eukaryota; kingdom Viridiplantae; phylum Streptophyta; class Magnoliopsida; order Poales; family Poaceae; genus Triticum; species Triticum dicoccoides. The sequence continues at coordinate 494,882,940 of NC_041385.1, forward strand.
AAGGGGGAAGGAGAGGTTGATGAAGATCCAGCAGCACGACGGCGTGGTGGAGGATGTAGCAGAACTCCGGCAGGGCTTCGCCAAGCTATTGCGGGAGGAGGAAGAGGTGTAGCAGGGGGAGGGAGGCACCAAGACACAGGGTGCGGCTGCCCTCCCTCCCCCCTCCTTTATATAGGCCCCCAGGAGGAGGGCGGCCCTGGGAGATCCAATCTCCTAGGGGGGCGGCGGCCAGGGGGGTGGAGTGCCCCCCAAGGCATGTGGGGCGCGCCCCCCACCTAGGGTTTCCAACCCTAGGCGCAGGGGGGCCCAGGGGGGGCGCACCATCTCACTAGGGACTGGTTCCCATCCCACTTCAGCCCACGGGGCCCTCCGGGATAGGTGGCCCCACCCGGTGGACCCCCGGGACCCTTCCGGTGGTCCCGGTACAATACCGGGTGACCCCGAAACTTTCCCGATGGCCGAAATAGCACTTCCTATATATAATTCTTTACCTTCGGACCATTCCGGAACTCCTCGTGATGTCCGGGATCTCATCCGGGACTCCGAACAACATTCGGTTTGCTGCATACTCATATTCATACAACCCTAGCGTCACCGAACCTTAAGTGTGTAGACCCTACGGGTTCGGGAGACATGCAGACATGACCGAGACGGCTCTCCGGTCAATAACCAACAGCGGGATCTGGATACCCATGTTGGCTCCCACATACTCCTCGATGATCTCATCGGATGAACCACGATGTCGAGGATTCAAGCAACCCCGTATACTATTCCCTTTGTCAAACGGTACGTTACTTGCCCGAGACTCGATCGTCGGTATCCCAATACCTCGTTCAGTCTCGTTACCGGCAAGTCACTTTACTCGTACCGTAATGCATGATCCCATGACCAAACACTTGGTCACTTTGAGCTCATTATGATGATGCATTACCGAGTGGGCCCAGAGATACCTCTCCGTCATACGGAGTGACAAATCCCAGTCTCGATCCGTGTCAACCCAACAGACACTTTCGGAGATACCTGTAGTGCACCTTTATAGTCACCCAGTTACGTTGTGAAGTTTGGTACACCCAAAGCACTCCTATGGTATCTGGGAGTTACATGATCTCATGGTCTAAGGAAGAGATACTTGACATTGGAAAAGCTCTAGCAAAATGAACTACACGATCTTGTGCTATGCTTAGGATTAGGTCTTGTCCATCACATCATTCTCCCAATGATGTGATCACGTTATCAACGACATCCAATGTCCAAAGTCAGGAAACCATGACTATCTAGAGGCTTACTAGGGACGTATTGTGGTCTATGTATTCACACGTGTATTACGATTTCCGGATAATACAATTATAGCATGAATAAAAGACAATTATCATGAACAAGGAATATAATAATAATCCTTTTATTATTGCCTCTAGGGCATATTTCCAACAGTCTCCCACTTGCACTAGAGTCAATAATCTAGTTACATTGTGATGAATCGAACACCCATAGAGTTCTGGTGTTGATCATGTTTTGCTCGCGAAAGAGGTTTAGTCAACGGATCTGCGACATTCGGATCCGTATGTACTTTGCAAATATCTATGTCTCCATCTTGAACATTTTCACGGATGGAGTTGAAACGATGCTTGATGTGCCTGGTCTTCTTGTGAAACCTGGGCTCCTTGGCAAGGGTAATAGCTCCAGTGTTGTCACAGAAGAGTTTGATCGGCCTCGACGCATTGGGTATGACTCCTAGGTCGGTGATGAACTCCTTCACCCAAATTGCTTCATGCACTATCTCCGAGGCTGTCATGTACTCCGCTTCACATGTAGATCCCGCCACGACGCTTTGCTTGCAGCTGCACCAGCTTACTGCCCCACCATTCAACATATACACGTATCCGGTTTGTGACTTAGAGTCATCCAGATCTGTGTCGAAGCTAGCGTTGACGTAACCCTTTACGACGAGCTCTTCGTCACCTCCATAAATGAGAAACATGTCCTTGGTCCTTTTCAGGTACTTCAGGATATTCTTGACCGCTGTCCAGTGTTCCTTGCCGGGATTACTTTGGTACCTTCCTACCAAACTTACGGCAAGGTTTACATCAGGTCTGGTACACAACATGGCATACATAATAGATCCTATGGCTGAGGCATAGGGGATGATGCTCATCTCTTCTTTATCTTTTGCCGTGGTCGGGCATTGAGCCGAGCTCAACCACACACCTTGCAATACAGGCAAGAACCCTTTCTTGGACTGATCCATTTTGAACTTCTTCAAAATCTTATCAAGGTATGTGCTTTGTGAAAGACCTATGAGGCGTCTTGATCTATCCCTATAGATTTTTATGCCTAATATGTAAGCAGCTTCTCCAAGGTCCTTCATTGAAAAACACTTATTCAAGTAGGCCTTAATGTTGTCCAAGAATTCTATATCATTTCCCATCAAAACTATGTCATCTACATATAATATGAGAAATGCTACAGAGCTCCCACTCACTTTCTTGTAAACGCAGGCTTCTCCATAAGTCTGCATAAACCCAAACGCTTTGATCATCTCATCAAAGCGAATGTTCCAACTCTGAGATGCTTGCACCAGCCCATAAATGGATCACTGGAGCTTGCATACTTTGTTAGCATTCTTAGGATCGACAAAACCTTCCGGCTGCATCATATACAGCTCTTCCTTAAGATAACCGTTAAGGAATGCCGTTTTTACGTCCATCTGCCATATCTCATAATCATAGTATGCGGCAATTGCTAACATGATTCGGACGGACTTAAGCTTCGCTACGGGAGAGAAAGTATCATCGTAGTCAATCCCTTGAACTTGCCGATAACCCTTAGCGACAAGTCGAGCTTTATAGATGGTGACATTACCATCCGCATCCGTCTTCTTCTTAAAGATCCATTTGTTTTCTATCGCTCGCCGTTCATCGGGCAAGTCAGTCAAAGTCCATACTTTGTTTTCATACATGGATTCTATCTCGGATTGCATGGCTTCTAGCCATTTGTTGGAATCTGGGCCCGCCATCGCTTCTTCATAGTTCGAAGGTTCACCGTTGTCTAACAACATGATTTCCAGGACAGGGTTGCCATACCACTCTGGTGTGGAACGTGTCCTTGTGGACCTACGAAGTTCAGTAGCAACTTGATCCGAAGTACCTTGATCATCATCATTAATTTCCTCTCCAGTCGGTGTAGGCACCACAGGAACATTTTCCTGAGCTGCACTACTTTCCGGTTCAAGAGGTAGTACTTCATCAAGTTCTACTTTCCTCCCACTTACTCCTTTCGAGAGAAACTCCTTTTCCAGAAAGGATCCATTCTTGGCAACAAAGACCTTGCCTTCGGATCTAAGGTAGAAGGTATACCCAATGGTTTCCTTAGGGTATCCTATGAAGACGCATTTTTCCGACTTGGGTTCGAGCTTTTCAGGTTGAAGTTTCTTGACATAAGCATCGCATCCCCAAACTTTTAGAAACGACAGCTTAGGTTTCTTCCCAAACCATAATTCATACAGTGTCGTCTCAACGGATTTAGACAGTGCCCTATTTAAAGTGAATGTAGCTGTCTCTAGAGCGTATCCCCAAAATGATAGCGGTAAATCGGTAAGAGACATCATAGATCGCACCATATCCAATAGGGTGCGATTACGACGTTCTGACACACCGTTACGTTGAGGTGTTCCAGGTGGCGTGATTTGTGAAACGATTCCACATTTTCTTAAGTGTGTACCAAATTCGTGACTTAAATATTCTCCTCCACGATCTGATCGTAAGAATTTTATCTTTCGGTCATGTTGATTCTCTACTTCATTCTGAAATTCCTTGAACTTTTCAAAGGTCTCAGACTTGTGTTTCATTAAGTAGACATACCCATATCTACTTAAGTCATCAGTGAGAGTGAGAACATAACGATATCCTTCGCGAGCCTCAATGCTCATTGGACCACACACATCAGTATGTATGATTTCCAACAAGTTGGTTGCTCGCTCCATTGTTCCGGAGAACGGAGTCTTGGTCATTTTGCCCATGAGGCATGGTTCGCATGTGTCAAATGATTCATAATCGAGAGACTCTAAAAGTCCATCAGCATGGAGCTTCTTCATGCGCTTGACACCAATGTGACCAAGGCGGCAGTGCCACAAGTATGTGGGACTATCGTTATCAACTTTACATCTTTTGGTATTCACACTATGAATATGTGTAACATTACGTTCGAGATTCATTAAGAATAAACCATTGACCATCGGGGCATGACCATAAAACATATCTCTCATATAAATAGAACTCGGATTTAAATGAGTAGCCATCTCGCATCAAACGAGATCCAGATACAATGTCCATGCTCAAACTTGGCACTAAATAACAATTATTGAGGTTTAAAACTAATCCTGTAGGTAAATGTAGAGGTAGCGTGCCGACGGCGATCACATAGACCTTGGAACCATTCCCGACGCGCATCGTCACCTCGTCCTTCGCCAGTCTCCGCTTATTCCGCAGCTCCTGCTGTGAGTTACAAATATGAGCAACGGCACCGGTATCAAATACCCAGGAGTTACTACGAGTACTGGTAAGGTACGCATCAATTACATGTATATCAAATATACCTTTAGTGTTGCCAGCCTTCTTGTCCGCTAAGTATTTGGGGCAGTTCCGCTTCCAGTGACCCTTCCCTTTGCAATAAAAGCACTCAGTCTCAGGCTTGGGTCCATTCTTTGACTTCTTCCCGGCAATTGGCTTACCGGGCGCAGCAACATCTTTGCCGTCCTTCTTGAAGTTCTTCTTACCCTTGCCCTTCTTGAACTTAGTGGTCTTATTGACCATCAACACTTGATGTTCATTCTTGATTTCAACCTCTGTTGACTTCAGCATTGAAAATACTTCAGGAATGGTCTTCACCATCCCCTGCATATTGTAGTTCAACACAAAGCTCTTGTAGCTCGGTGGGAGCAACTGAAGGATTCTGTCAATGACCACCTCGTCCGGGAGGTTGATCTCCAGCTGGGACAGGCGGTTGTGCAACCGAGACATTTTGAGTATGTGCTCACTGACAGAACAGTTTTCCTCCATCTTACAACTATAGAACTTGTCGGAGACTTCATATCTCTCAACCTGGGCATGAGCTTGAAAAACCATTTTCAGCTCCTCGAACATCTCATATGCTCCGTGTCGCTCAAAATGCTTTTGGAGCCCTGGTTCTAAGCTGTAAAGCATGCCGCACTGAACGAGGGAGTAATCATCAGCACGTGACTGCCAAGTGTTCATAACGTCTTGGTTCTCTGGGATTGGTGCTTCACCTAGTGGTGCTTCTAGGACATAATCTTTCTTGGCTGCTATGAGGATGATCCTCAGGTTCCGGACCCAGTCCGAATAGTTGCTACCATCATCTTTCAGCTTGGTTTTCTCTAGGAACGCGTTGAAGTTCATGTTGACATGAGCGTTGGCCATTTGATCTACAAGACATATTTTTTGCAAAGACTTTAAACTAAGTTCATGATAATTAATTTCATCTAATCAAATTATTTAATGAACTCCCACTCAGAATGACATCCCTCTAGTCATCTAAGTGTTACACGATCCGAGTCGACTAGGCCGTGTCCGATCATCACGTGAGACGGACTAGTCATCATCGGTGAACATCTCCATGTTGATCGTATCTTCCATACGACTCATGTTCGACCTTTCGGTCTCTGTGTTCCGAGGCCATGTCTGTACATGCTAGGATCGTCAAGTTAACCCTAAGTGTTTTGCATGTGTAAAACTGTCTTACACCCTGTATGTGAACGTAAGGATCTATCACACCCGATCATCACGTGGTGCTTCGAAACGACAAACTTTAGCAACGGTGCACAGTTAGGGGAAACACTTTCTTGAAATTATTATAAGGGATCATCTTATTTACTACCATCGTTCTAAGTAAACAAGATGCATAAACATAATAAACATCACATGCAATTATATAATAGTGACATGATATGGACAATATCATATAGCTCCTTTGATCTCCATCTTCGGGGCTCCATGATCATCTTCGTCACCAGCATGACACCATGATCTCCATCATCGTGTCTTCATGAAGTTGTCACGCCAACGACTACTTCTACTTCTATGGCTAATGCGTTTAGCAATAAAGTAAAGTAATTTACATGGCGTTCTTCAATGACACGCAGGTCATACAAAAAATAAAGACAACTCCTATGGATCCTGCCGGTTGTCATACTCATCGACATGCAAGTCGTGATTCCTATTACAGGAACATGATCTCATACATCACAATATATCATTCATCATTCATCACAACTTCTGGCCATATCACATCACATGACAATTGCTGCAAAAACAAGTTAGACGTCCTCTAATTGTTGTTGCATCTTTTACGTGGCTGCAATTGGGTTCTAGCAAGAACGTTTTCTTACCTACGAATAACCACAACGTGATATTGTCAATTTCTAGTTACCCTTCATAAGGACCCTTTTCGTCGAATCCGCTCCAACTAAAGTGGGAGAGACAGACACCCGCTAGCCACCTTATGCAACTAGTGCATGTCAGTCGGTGGAACCTGTCTCACGTAAGCGTACGTGTAAGGTCGGTCCGTGCCGCTTCATCCCACAATACCGCTGAAGCAAAATAAGACTAGTAGCGGCAAGCAAGTTGACAAGATCTACGCCCACAACAAAATTGTGTTTTCCTCGTGCTATAGAGAACTACGCATAGACCTAGCTCATGATGCCACTGTTGGGGAACGTTGCAGAAAATAAAAAATTTCCTACGGTTTCACCAAGATCCATCTATGAGTTCATCTAAGAAAAGAGTGATAGGAGAGAGATTGCATCTACATACCACTTGTAGATCGCGTGCGGAAGCGTTCAAGGGAACGGGGATGATGGAGTCGTACTCGTCGTGATCCAAATCACTGATGACCAAGTGCCGAACAGACAGCACCTCCGCGTTCAACACACGTACGGAGCGGATGACGTCTCCTCCTTCTTGATCCAGCAAGGCGGAAGGAGAGGTTGATGAAGATCCAGCAGCACGACGGCGTGGTGGTGGATGCAGCAGAACTCCGGCAAGGCTTCGCCAAGCTATTGCGGGAGGAGGAAGAGGTGTAGCAGGGGGAGGAAGGCGCCAAGACACAGGGTGCGGCTGCCCTCCCTCCCCCTCCTTTATATAGGCCCCCAGGGGGGCGCCGGCCCTGGGAGATCCAATCTCCTAGGGGGGGCGGTGGCCAGGGGGGTGGAGTGCCCCCCAAGGCATGTGGGGCGCGCCCCCCACCTAGGGTTTCCAACCCTAGGTGCAGGGGGGCGTAGGGGGGCGCACCAGCCCACTAGGGGCTGGTTCCCCTCCCACTTCAGCCCACGGGGCCCTCCGGGATAGGTGGCCCCACCCGGTGGACCCCCGGGACCCTTCCGGTGGTCCCGGTACAATACCGGGTGACCCCGAAACTTTCCCGATGGCCGAAACAGCACTTCCTATATATAATTCTTTACCTCCGGACCATTCCGGAACTCCTCGTGACGTCCGGGATCTCATCCGGGACTCCGAACAACATTCAGTTTGCTGCATACTCATATTCATACAACCCTAGCGTCACCGAACCTTAAGTGTGTAGACCCTACGGGTTCGAGAGACATGCAGACATGACCGAGACGACTCTCCGGTCAATAACCAACAGCGGGATCTGGATACCCATGTTGGCTCCCACATACTCCTCGATGATCTCATCGGATGAACCACGATGTCGAGGATTCAAGCAACCCCGTATACTATTCCCTTTGTCAAACGGTACGTTACTTGCCCGAGACTCGATCGTCGGTATCCCAATACCTCGTTCATTCTCGTTACCGGCAAGTCACTTTACTCGTACCGTAATGCATGATCCCGTGACCAAACACTTAGTCACTTTGAGCTCATTATGATGATGCATTACCGAGTGGGCCCAGAGATACCTCTCCGTCATACGGAGTGACAAATCCCAGTCTCGATCAGTGTCAACCCAACAGACACTTTTGGATATACCTGTAGTGCACCTTTATAGTCACCCAGTTACGTTGTGATGTTTGGTACACCCAAAGCACTCCTACGGTATCCGGGAGTTACACGATCTCATGGTCTAAGGAAGAGATACTTGACATTGGAAAAGCTCTAACAAAATGAACTACACGATCTTGTGCTATGCTTAGGATTAGGTCTTGTCCATCACATCATTCTCCCAATGATGTGATCACGTTATCAACGACATCCAATGTCCATAGTCAGGAAACCATGACTATCTGTTGACCAACGAGCTAGTCAACTAGAGGCTTACTAGGGACGTATTGTGGTCTATGTATTCAAACGTGTATTACAATTTCCGGATAATACAATTATAGCATGAATAAAAGACAATTATCATGAACAAGGAAATATAATAATAATCTTTTTACTATTGCCTCTAGGGCATATTTCCAACAGTTTGGTCTCCGGAAGGGGTTCCGGATGTTTCCCGAAATGTTTGGGTACGAGAACACGTTATTTGGGCCAAAGGGGAAAGCCCATAATGTTTTTGGAAAGTGCAAAAGGAAGTTTTGGGGAGTCCAGGGGCCAGACCCCAGGGTCCCTGGCGTCTGGGTCCAGACGCCGGGAACCCTGGCGTATGGCCCTGGAGTCCGAGAAGGACTCTTGCCTTTCAGGTGAAACGAACTTTGTGGAGGCTTTTACTCCAAGTTTCGACCCCAAGGCTCAACATATAAATAGAGGGGTAGGGCTAGCACCCAAGACACATCAAGAAACAGCAAGCCGTGTGTCGGCAACCCCGTCCCCTCTAGTTTATCCTCTGTCATAGTTTTCGTAGTGCTTAGGTGAAGCCCTGCGGAGATTGTTCTTCACCAACACCGTCACCATGCCGTCGTGCTGCCGGAACTCATCTACTACTTCGCCCCTCTTGCTAGATCAAGAAGGCGAGGATGTCATCGAGTTGAATGAACGTGTGCTGAACACGGAGGTGCCGTAGTTTCGGTACTTGATCAGGACGGATCGTGAAGGTGTTCGACTACATCAACCGCGTTGATAAGCGCGTCCTCTTACGGTCTACGAGGGTACGTGGACTACACTCTCCCCACTTGTTGCTATGCATCACCATGATCTTGCGTGTGCGTAGGATTTTTTTTGAAATTACTATGTTACCCAACACAGTTAACATGGTCGGGCCATGAAACGAGCATACGCTGGCCTGCACAGAATGGCATGATAGGCACTGTGGAAATCTACCACCTCGAACGTCAACTTTTGTTTGCGGAAATTTTTGGAATCACCAAAAACTACATGTAGAGCAATCTGACCGAGTGACTTTGCCTTCTTACCTGGGATGACTCTGTGGAATTGCATGGTGCTTTCACTGTTGCGACATCGGAATGTCCATTCCCTGGAGGGTCTCAGCATACAAAATGTTCAAACCACTGCCACCATTCATGAGGACATTAGTCAGTCGAGTGCCCGCAACGACTGGGTCGACCACCAAAGCTTGTCGCCCGGGGGTAGCAACGTGAGCTGGGTAATCCGACTGATCAAAGGTGATAGGAGTATTTGACCACTTGAGGTACATCGTAGTTGCCGGAGCAACCATGTTCACCTCTCTGTTTATGACTTTCAGTCGACTCTTGCTTTCAACATCAGCAAAAATCACCAAGGTAGCATTGACCTTCAGATAACCATCATCTTTCTCTTCATCTCATTCCTTATCAGAGTCCTTCTCACTGGGCTGACCCTCCCGGAACTGCTGAATCGGGAGTCTGCACTGTCGAGTGGTATGTTTGGGCAGAATCAAATTACCCTCTTCATCCTTCTTCGTGTGAATGTTACATGGCAAATCTAGGACATCCTGTCCCGACCGATCCTTGACCTTCTTGGCCATCCATTGCCCCTTGGGCTTTCCCTTGAACTTTCCTTGGGTATTCACTACTGCGGCCTCTGCCTGACCTGAGGCTTCGACTTTATGCTTCTGTTTCCGACTAGGATTTTCGCCCCCAGCCTCTGGGTCGACTGCTTTCCCCTTACCATTTCTGAGTCTGTCCTCTTCTTTGCCATTCGCATACTGAGTGGCGATTTCTATCATCCAATTCAAAGTCAATGGTCTGGAGCAACCAAATTTCAACGTGAGTTTGTCTGTACCAAACGGCTTCCTTGAAGGCACAGACGGCTTGATGCTCAGAAACATTCTCCACTGTATGGTGAAGAGTAGTCCACCGGTGGATGTAATCCCTCAAAGTTTCATTCGGTTTTTGCACACAATGCTGCAACTCAGGCAGCCCAGCGGGATGTTTGCAAGTGCCTTTGAATGTCTTGATGAACACTCGGGCCAAATCTTCCCAACAGAAAATACTATCGGGGGCCAACTGATTCAACCAAGCCCTGGCCGAGCCCTCAAGCATTAGGGGTAGGTGCTTCATGGCTACCTCATCGTTATCCCCACCGATCTGCATTGCCACTCGGTAATCTTCCAACCAAGTGTCTGGCTTTGACTCGCCAGTGAACTTGCTTACTCCTGCTGCCAATCTGAAGTTGGGAGAAATCTCAGCGGCTCGGATGGCCCTGCTAAAACACTCTGGTCCAGAGACGAACACTCTGTTCCCACTCAGATAACCTCTGTCCGAACCTTCTCTAGTGGCTCTGCCTCTGTCAACTAGGCCATGCACAAGTAATGATTTTGCAACAAACCCATGCTCCCGGGGGTCGACTGGAACCCTCCGCTCATCACCATGCAAGCGCCTGTCATCGTACCGCTGGGGCGCATACAATCCACCCCTCGGAGGGGGGTGTAAGCACTCGACAATGGTCATCACGGTTATATCGAGGCTCAAACTACCCATGGCCTCTGTCCAGGTGTTGGTTCTGGTGATAACCACGGTCTTCACACCATAGGGGTGACCTTGGGCTTTGTGCTGAGTGATCTACTACAACTGACCTATTGTGAATCCTGTTGCGCGACTGAGAAACAGCTGAGTTCTGTTCTCTAGCCGCTCTGAGCAGTGCCTGAATCTGCTGTAAGCCTCTACCAGCCTCAAAAAGGGACGGCTAGATCGATTCTTCTATACGTGCAGCTGCTGCAACATTCTGGATCAGAGTACAGAATACCTGACAATCATCCTTAGGCCCAGACGGAAACAGTTGACGATGTCGACGACTGGAACATGGAATCTGGCTATGGGCGCGATCGTCGAGTGCTCGTTGAAGATTCTCCAGATGCGTGCGCTCAGCCAGAGTGGGAACGCGTGCAACCTCCATAGCCCGAGCCTCAAAGGTCTCCCTGACGATGGGGATCTAGAGAGCTTCAAAGGATTGATCTTGCCTACACTGCAACTCTTCCCTCTGCTCCACTGTGAGAGCTTCATGATAATACTCGTCGTTGTCGCGCGCATGACCACCACCGCCGCTTGCGACACGGGGAAATCTTGGCGGGCTGCGATGGGAGTCGACCATCAGAACTTCTGCCGCGGGGTCGTTGCTTTCACACTCAGAGAGAGTGTCCGAATGCCCAGTCGACAGGTCGAACAAGCCATAAAGGGAGTCGTCGGGCTCGATTGTTGTGATCTAAGGAGTGGCCGACTGACGGGTCATCGTGTGCTTCACCCACCACTAGACCTGCGAGCGATCAGATCGCTTGCGGTGACGGGCAGCGGGAAGCGAAGATGCCACGGGAGCCGACCGATACTGGGTCGATGGCTGCCGCAGAAGGACGCTGCAGGCACTTGCGCGGAAGTGTGCCGCCCCGCGGACGGGGAGCGCCTCGACGTCGAGGGGGGCCTCCTCGAGCCAGGCCGAGTCATCGGCGATGAAGGCGAGCCTGCCGAGACGGAACTCGCGGTCCAAAGGCAAACCACCGCCGAAATCCATGTTGATGAAGATCAGAAACTGTAACCTCACCGGAAGTCGCTAAGAAGCCTGCCCCATGGTGGGCGCCAACTATCGTGAGAATGAGTCTGACAGTAGAAGTAGGGGGTACGTAGGAGAAGGGTCAGACCCTAGTTATGGCGAAGTTGTACACACACGAGTTTACGAGTTCAGGCCCCTCACGGAGAAGGTAACAGCCCTATGTCTTGGTGCCTCGGGAGGCTTTATTGATCGAAGTGTGGAAAAGTTACAGCGGGTGCGAACCCTTGTGCCTAAGGGGAGGGGTGGCTTATATAGAGTGCACCAGCCCCTTGCCCTCCTCAGTTACGCGAGGGTTCAATGTGTGTTAAGTCACGCACATTACTAGTAATGCCCGTAATTAATGATCTTAATGGCTACGGAGTGAATGGCCGACCGTTGCCATTCAGGGGTAACTCTAGGTCTTCTATCTTCCGAGTGGATTCTTGTCTTCCGAGTGAAATAACACCTGTTGAGTGGAATTGGGGTATTCGAGTAGAATCGCCTGTCAAGTGGATTGCACTTCTTGAGGATTCCAGCCGGTATCTTCCTTTTAACTTTATAGGTCTTGGCTTCTTGTGTCCTGTTGATGGAGCACTGACTAGCGAGACGCTAATTCGTATGTGTAGACGGCTCGACCTTTCACGGTGATGCAAGATCAGCAATTCTTTTCCCGTGTTCCTCCTCCCAACCTCCAATAACAATCTCTAACCATGCACGAACAGTACGCGAAAAAAAATAACGACCCCCTTGGATTAGCACGTAGGCATCGATGCGATGATCAACCCTTCGTCGCTAATAGATTCGCTCAAAAGAAAATCACAAGAAATACTCAAGATTGGATCGCCCAAAAACTGGACATTTTCCGAACCTTTTCATAACTCACGAATAAAACTCAAACTGCCCCCTTTACATTGGCCGAAGCCAGCCTTTTATATGGCTTGACTCTCGTACACTTGAAGGTAAGAAGATCTGGACTCTAAACAGAATAATATAATTAACAACTAAATCCTAATCGAAGACCACCTCACGCACGTACCAACTAGTGGACGAAACAACTCCAAAAGATAATATATCTTCTTTTTGTACGTGGACTACAAGAGATACCTAATTAAATTGCATCCAGCATTCTACCATGCAAACAAATATCGATCGAGCCGATTCGTATACAATCAGGTGGCGTACGGAACATTGGTTTTACCTCTTCTGGTTCCCATATAACTCAACGGTCACACAATTTATGTTCACATATTGTACTCAGGTGCATCTGATTAGGTTCCAAATTACATGCTCGATTAGCCACGGCCACAAACTCAGGTCCGCATACCATCCGCATCTTTCCATCTCTGCCTCGCCGTAGTTTCAGCTGATGAACTCCTCTAGCTTTCTCATCAACAATGTCATGGATGCATGTTTTCTTTGGTACGTTGGATGTTACCATGACCGTATCATCCTCTCTCCCCTGAAGCGAAACCGCCCTCGGTTTCGGGTGTAATTTGTGTACAACCTTCTTCGCCGGAACTGGCATCTCTATGGTGATTGCGCCGTCTATCATCGGTTTCGGCACACGTTTCTTTCCATCATGCATGAATGTGTATGTGTTGGATCTTCCGGCATGCACAACATCATGATCGAATTGCCACGGCCTTCCCACTAGCAACTCACACACGTCCATTGGCATGACATCACAGTCAACCTTGTCAATATAATCACAAACAGCAAATGTCACACATGCTTTATGCGTAATCTTTAATTTTTCGGAGTCATGTAGCCACTCCACGTGGTGCGGCCATGGATGCCGCCACATGGACAAACCCAAAGCTTGCACTAGATCCTTGCTAATGACATTGGTAAAGCTACCACCATCAATTATCATCTTGCAAGCACGATTCTTGATCCCACACTGTGTTTTAAAAACACTCCACCGCTGCCCCTTAGGATCATCATATCCTCTTGCACCTTCTTCACCAAGAGATTTAGACCCTTCATCGGTGCATCAACTTCTTCTAAGTCTTCCCTTCTTTTTCGCAAGCGATCTTCCCAATCAGCAGCGAACACATCCGTTGGCATGGTAATAAAACAAATTTGTTTGCCCTTCCATGATAAAGAATAACTATTTTTCCTGACATCTCGAACAGCCCCAACATGCTTGCACCATGGGCCCCCAAGTAGAAGATGGCACGACACCATGGACACGGGACAAACATGAAAAAAATTCTGCACAACAATATTTTCCTAGATCAAAAGTTAGCAAAATCCGATGAGTAATTTTCATGTCACCTTTGAACCACTTCAACGTGTACGGTCTTTCAAGAGGTGCCATCTTCAGCCCCAATTTTTCCACCACCTCGATGCTCACCATGTTGACCGCAGTACTCTCATCAATCGTCAGATCGACACATCGTTCGTTCACGACACAACGCGTGTGAAAAAGAGTGACTTCGCCAATGCCTTCCTCCTCCATCAATATGTTCCTGCTCAACATGTTGATGCTCGACTCCATAGACGATATTGCAAATTGTGTCGCCGTGACTAACCTTTGCTCTGAATACCACTTGATGGAGCACGGACTAGCGAGACGCTTATTCGTGTGTGTAGACAGCCCGACCTTTCACGACGATGCAAGATCAGCAATTCTTTTCCCGTGTTCCTCCTCCCAACCTCCAATAGCAATCTCTACCCGTGCACGAACAGTACGCAAACAAAGATAATAACCCCCTCGGATCAGCACGTAGGTGTCGATGTGATGATCAACCTTTCATCGCTAATAGATTCCCTCAAAGGAAAATCACAAAATATACTCAAGATTGGATCGCCCAAAACTGGACGTTTTCTGAACCTTGTTCATAACTCACGAATAAAACTCAAACTGCCCCCTTTACATTGGCCGAAGCCAGCCTTTTATATGGCTTGACTCTCATACACTTGAAGGTAAGAAGATCTGGACTCTAAACAGAATAATATAATTAACAACTAAATCCTAATCGAAGACCACCTCACGTACGTACCAACTAGTGGACGAAACAACTCCAAAAGATAATGTATCTTATTTTTGTATGTGGACTACAAGAGATGCCTAATTAAATTGCATCCAGCATTCTACCATGCAAACAAATATCGATCGAGCCGATTCGTATCCAATTAGGAGGTGTACGGAACGTTGGTTCTACCTCCTCTGGTTCCCGTATAACTATATGGTCACACGATTTATGTTCACGTATTGCACTCAGGTGCATCTGATTAGGTTCCAAATTACATGCTCGATCAGCCACGGCCACAAACTCAGGTCCGCATACCATCTGCATCTTTCCATCTCTGCCTCGCCGTAGTTTCAGCTGATGAACTCTTCTAGCTTTCTCGTCAACAATGTCGTGGATGCATGTTTTCTTTGGTACGCTGGATGTTATCACGACAGTATCACCTGTCCTTAGGAAGGGCATATAGGCCAGGCCTAGAACCCTACCTTAGGTATGTATCACCGTCAGTCGACGGCGGCTAGGGCGACGCAGCTGGCGGCGGGGATAGGCGACGGAGTTGTGTCGGGGTCGGGGATGGACGGACGGGTGGCGGAGGCAGCGTTTTCTTGCAGAAATCGCCGCCGGCGGGCGGCGGGCGGGCAGAATCGAAATGAACGTCGGTTTGGCGGTTGGCGCACAACTAGACTTCCACATCACCTGGAATGTGGAGATGCGCATCTGCCAGTGTTGTATTTTACATCACCTAAGAGCATCTCCAACAGGTGCACAAAAGTTTCGCGCCCTAAAATAGTTTTAGTGCATCACTGTAGCAATTTTAGTGCACTGGACCCAACTTTGCTTTAGGAGATGCCAAAAAACGTGCGCCTAAAAAACACGCAGTGCAAACTGTGAAGCGTGCACAATCCGGCACCTCAAATTTACAGCTTGCGACAGCGTTTTTTAGCGCGCGCCCAACCCTTTTTTGCGTGCGCACTGCCTTACAGCTTCTGTTGGAGCTGTTTGGTGCCTAAAAAAACTGAATTTTAGCGCGAGGAGCAATTTTTGGGTGCCTCTAAGAGCATCTCCAACAGCCGCGCAACGCGCCGCACACTAAAAAAGGGTTTGCAACACGCTGATCACGACTTTTTGCGCATCGCGGAGTGCTGGCTCCAGCGGCCGCTGCAAAATATAGCGTGCGAGAGCCACTCCAGCACGCGCGAGCAGCCGGCGCTTGCCATATGTTGCATTTTGGAGACAATATGGTGATATTTCAAACATTAAAACAAGACATAGCATAGTTTTAAAATCACCAAACAAGTTCATGATGAATAGAAGTTCAAAATCATGCTCACATGATCATCCAACCAAGTTCAAACTGCGAACCAAGTTCATGACATAAAAGTTCACACCAACAAATGGCACATCTCAACAATCACTCTTCCCATTCCTCCCATGCCGCCCGTGGTAGCTCCGAAGCCACCCATGTCACCCATGCCGCCCATGCCGCCCATGCCGACCATGGCTCTTTTTTGGACCAAGACTTCTTCACGGGCAAGATTGACGTACTCCATTTGCTTCTCATTAAGGGTAGATGTGTCCATGAAGAACAAGTGCTTCTCCCATTCCAACAATCTAGTCTGCTCCTCCATGGCCAATTTCTTCTCCTCCAATGCCACCTTCCTTTCCTCGGCCCCCACCCTCGTCTCCTCGGTCGCCAACCTCCTCTCCTCGGCCGCAGCATCTTGGTTCCTTGCCATCTTCCTCACCTCGTTCGCTTTCTTTCTTGCCTTCACAATAACTTCCATAGCATTTTTAGCTCGTCATCTCCTTTCCTCTTCTTTTTTCCCCGTCTTTCTTGCATCCATCCGGTCTTTTTGGCTTGGAGTACGAAACCGAGTTTGGTGTAGGGCTTCTCTTGCCGTCATCACTTGATGCCTCCTCCTCGTCATCATCCAACTCAATAGTTCGCTTGCGTTTGTTGCTCTCCTCGTCATCATCGATGGCATCAGAGGGCTTCCATTTCTCATCATCCTTCAATTCTTAATAGCAATGAGGCAAGGTAAAATGGTCTCTCTTTCTTGATCTTCCCTTTCTTGGTCTTCTTCTCCTCTCCTTGGAACAAGTTTTGTGCAATAGTGAGCTACAAAAAAAACCCAAGTTAGCACTAGGAACAACAAGAAGAAGCATGATGAACATGGAAGAATCATGAAAGAAATGGCACTTACCCTATCTCTATCATTAGTGCCACTTGGGTTCAACTTGTCAACCGTCTTAAGTGCGGCCGCCCACCTTTGACAATCTCGGTTGGTTGTCGACCACCGGGAGCGAAGAGATCTTCCAGAGCGGTTAATTCCACTTCTGTTGTGTACATCAAAGTGTTCCTTCATCCGAAGCCAATATGCATCTCTACTTTGATCCCCTCCAATGGAGGGATCCCTCGACACTTGCAACCAAGTATTGCATAGCAAGATGTCTTCATCCATGGTGTAGGTTCCCCCTATTCCTTTCGGTGCATCGACGATGCCCTCACCATCCTTGTCCACATCAAACTCATGATCATCGAAATGCATCTCATTAGTTTGAGACCAATGAGAATTGTTGGAGCCAACACCCATAGTTGACATATGTACCTCATCATTGAAACTACAAAGTATATACAAGGAAGCAAATAAGCTATCCATATGTATGCATTCAAAAAACAAAAACAAAAAAAGTTGGCGAAATTTTACCTTGTGGGCATGTCATCGAACACCTTGTGCGCGTCGGCCGCCGGCTCAACAAGTGAGCTTGCCAGCGCTTCGGTCGCCGCGTCGTCCGTCGCACGCCCTGCAAGCTTCTTCCTCGACGGCCTAGAGGAGCCGTCTGCAGCCTTGTTCTTCTCCGCGGACACCTTGCCCTTCTTCGCCCGCACATCATTTGGGAGCTTCGAGACGGGGACATGTGGCTTCACGGCGGGCGCCGGCTTCGGCGTGACGCCACCCGCCGCCGAGGTCGTCCGTGGCGGCATGAAAAGCCCGCGCGCGATGCCGGTGCTTGGAGGAGCACCAGCGATGGCGAAGCCAAAGCTCCCCGCGCTAGGGTTTGCGGCAGCGGCGGAGGGGTCATGACTGTAGGAAGGGGTGAGGGGGGTGCCGACGCGTCCGTCCATCGGGCCAATTCGCCGGCGACGGCGCGGGCAGGGCGAAAGCGGCGGGGCAGAAAGGGTGCGGCGCGAGCGCTCGAGTGTTCGGCGCGTGGAAGCGGGCACAACAAATAAATGGCGCACGATGACGTTTCGAACCGCGCGCGCGGTTATTGCGCCTCCGCTGAGCGGTTGCGCGCGCGTTAAAAAACGAAAATATCCAGCACGGTGCTTATATAGAGCGGCCGTTGGAGATGCTCGAAGAAGGTGAAGTACTTTTTTATATCTACATCATCTATTGAAGTACTCCCTCCGTTCGGAATTACTTGTCTCGGAAATGGATGTATCTAGAACGTCTAGATACATCCATTTCTACGACAAGTAATTCCGAACAGAAGGAGTAGTGTTTTTGGGCCTCATAGATGTATAAGTTAATTATTTTTGCATCTATATTTATTGGAGATGCTCTAACAACTCGGCTTTAATAGTAGAGCTAGAGACGGGGCAAAAAAGGATCTGGCGTATGGTGTAAACTATAAAATAATTAAGTAAAGGGGCACACCTGGAAATATACACGGAACAGCTTTCTTTCCCCTTCGTCTTCGTCTTCGTCTTCGCCGGGTCAGGTGGATCAGCGGCCGGCACTGACGATGTCGTCCCTCAACTCGCTCTTCAACCGCTCCTCCCCCTTCGGCACCAAATGGTTCGCTTCCCTCTCAGATCCCATCACTGCCCCGCTTCTGCTACAGTTTCTCTTCTCGATTTTCATCAGCGATCCTAAGGATCGGCCGGTTTCGCTGTGATTATTAGGAGTTCTAGATTTAGAATTCCGCTCAGGAAGATGTTCGGCGGATGGCCTGTGTGGCGATGGGAAAAAAGTAGCACTAGGGCATCTGGATCCTTTGGGTGGTGAATTACTGTTGCTGGATGGGGTATATTACAGCTTCGTGAAATTTTTGAAGTGGTAACATGATCCATATCAGGCTCAATATTGCAAAAATCTTATCACAGATTCGTTTTATATATGTCATATATGAGTATAAGAGTCACCAGAACTGGATTGAGCTAACAAAACTGAACAAATACAAGTATCGGCATGTTATCCCCACTGGGTCCGATGGTGGGTTTGCATAACAGTTTACAGTTACTATAGGAGTAATGAAAGAATCCATCGACTATCAGCTACTCCCCCATTCACTATTATAAGATGTTCTAACTTTTTTCTGATTAGGATGTAGATGCATTTTAGTGTGGCACTCATTTCAGTTCGTATGTAGTCCATATTGAAATATCCAAAACATCTTATATTTGTGAACGGAGGGAGTACTAGTCAATTCTTACCATAATCATTTCATGTTTCATACCGCTCTTACATTGTTACTGGAGGGCGGAGAGGCAGTCTTGCTTTATTTATGCCCATAATTAACAGAAGTTCCCAACTTTGTGTAGCAAAACATGCTTGAATTTGATCATTTCGAGGATCAAGCTGCTGCGCAATAGGAGGGAAATGCAACTGATAAATATGCGCAAAGAGATGGTTCAGTATCTTCAGACAGGCCAAGAGTCTATTGCGAGGATTCGGGTAAATTAGATTTACAGCTATACTTGTTTCCCAAGGTGCCGATCTTCTCCTTCATGCAGTTCTTTTAACATGCCATTATTAATAATAGGTGGAGCATATTATTCGGGAGCAAAATATATTGGCTGCCTATGAGATTGTTGAGCTTTTCTGTGAATTTGTTCTGGCACGAGTCCCTATTGTTGAGGCCCAAAAGTAGGTCGTGATTTATGAAATCTGATCTTACCACAATACATGTTACTATGTAGATATCACAATTCTTTGTTTCTCTCACTTAATAGAATATGATTAACAGCTACTGGTTTTATGATGGAACAGGGAATGCCCCATAGAATTGAGAGAAGCAATAGCTAGTATAATCTTTGCATCAGGAAGATGCTCAGACTTGCCTGAGCTAATGCATCTCCGTAATTTGTTTACCACCAAGTATGGGAAGGATTTTGTTGCTGCTGCTATGGAATTGCGCCCTGATTGCGGTGTTAATCGCACAGTAAGATCTCCAATATAAACTTTCCTTCAGAAATCCACGTTGCTTGCGAATCAAGTGTCTTGTGCAATTTCACAATTTGAGCATCGTGTATGCAGATAATTGAGAAGCTTTCAGTTAAGGCTCCATCAGCGGAATCAAAGTTGAAGGTTTTGAAAGCTATTGCTCATGAGTACAATCTTGACTGGGATTCATCTAATACCGAAGCAGAATTCAATAAGAAATACGAAGATCTGCTGGTAATATATGCTAACCTTTTGCTTATTTCCTAATTATTAGACATAAATGCTAATGGATGTGCTGTTTCATAAGTGAGTTTGAAAATTGTGTGTTCTATCACTACTTCTAAAATGAAATAAACTGTCATGCTGGAAGAACTGCTCATTGTAACATCTCAATGGACTTGACGTCTGGGTACACTGACGTTTTAGACTCCGCTCACTAGTGTTTCAGTTGAATTAAAAAAAAGGAATCTGTATACATGCTCTTCCTGACATATGATTACAGATACTGAGAAGTGTTTTGTTTTTTTATATATTTATTTTGCGATTTAAATTTTACCTAGGTATCTAAGACTGGACTGCACACTCCACAGATCTACTATCATGTTTTGCATGGCGGGTGCATTATGTTGTGCACCTTTTTTTTAATCTATATCTTGTAACTATTCCCTTCGTCTATCATTGTTTGGTCCCATCCTTGCCTCAATAGTCCTTGTTCACAGAAGATGCCTATTGCTATATACTCCCTCTGTAAACTAAATATAAGAGCGTTTAGATCACTACTTTAGTATTCTAAACGCTCTTATATTAGTTTACTGAGTGAGTAGAAGTCTAGTGTTGTATAGGTTGATTCTGATTCTTATACGGTGACAGCTGAGGGTTTACGGACATAATGTCTTAATGCTACAAAGCTCTTTGGTTGCTTACCTGGAAGACAGGGGAAAACATTTTTTTTTGAAACTAGACTAGGGGAAAACATTTTGAAACGGTTCGGTGCAATTGATTAAGGAAAGTTATAGGAACAATAAAAAAGAAGTCACAGACCCCTCAAAAATAGGAACAAAGAAATCAGAGAACTTATTTTAAGCCTCTGTTTATGCCTACAGTTAGCTCATCCGAAAAGATAGAAATTCACTTCATTTGTTATGTGCTTGTCTGCAGGATGATTCTGGATCATCAGTCCGCCAAGGCCAAACACCTGCAATTGAGAGCCCTCCAGCCTCTTCCATTTCCAAAGATAAGCCATCGATTCTACCTGTCAACGACACAAGCAAAAATAGAACTCCCGAGTCCCCAAAGTCACCTGCTGTGAGTTCAAGAGCATATGCTGCCACCAAGAGTAATGTGGTCAGTCAAGAGCATCAGCCCCCTGCTGCGGAGAGATCATCCTGCGCTGGCCCAGGCTCGTCGGACGTACTAGAAAAGGCCCGAGCTGCCATTGCTGCAGCCACCCGTGCCTCCGCCGCTGCCCGTGCAGCAGCAGAGCTTGTTAACAAGGTTAAAGTTACAACTCAATGATCTATGCCCGCTGTGGAGGCGCGATTTGACGACTCGCCGTCATAACCCAATGAACATGTATGTTCCATTGCATAACAATTATGTGTGTTCCTCTGTAAGTGCGTTCCTTGGTTGCATGTACTACTTTTTTCTTCATGGACCATGAATTTTAGTAGATCATAGCAGTCGTGACTGGTGAGAACCAATGTACTAGCAGTCTGCAGCACGAAGGACCATCTATCGCTCCTGTCACAAAGTCTCTATGTACATTTGGCTGATTGATGTTATTCTGAGAGCATCTCCAGCTGCGCCCCCAACAAGGCCCCCCAGGCGACTTTTCGGACGCCGGCGCCAAAAAATCGGCCCAGTCGCGCCCTCAGGGGCCCATTTTTCGCCGGCTCGGGCCGAAATTGGCGCCTGCGGACCCAACCCGAACCCGGCGCGCTGGGGGGCGCTCGGGGGCGCCGGGCGAATCGTTTTTGGCGTGAAAGCGCCGCGTGGCAGCCGCGTCATGGGGCAGCCGTGTCAGCGACACTAGCTCCCTCGTCTTCCCGACCCTCGGTTTCCCGCGGGGAATCAATGGTAAGGCTGCCGCCGGTCAGCTTTTCCATTGATTCCTCTCACGGGCGGCGCATCACGGGGCGGTGCGCCGACGCCTCCCCTTCCTCGGCTATATATGGTCTCGCTCGCCAGCGTTGGAGCGCCACCCCAGCCCCCCTCTCCTGCCGATCCGATCCCTCTCCCGCCGATCTCTTCTCCCTAGCCACTCCCTCTCCCCGATGGTCGAGCGTTTCCCCGGAGACGAGGCGGCGGCCAACGGCTTCAGCCGCCGTTCGCTCCGCGAACAGGAGTCCTGGCTCCTGTTCCAGGCGAACATCCCGGCGCCGCCGGACATGCGCGCCGGGCCGACGGCTGGAGGCTCAGCAATGGGGGAGTGCCCATTCCCCCGTGCCCGACGCCGTCACCAAGCCATCGTACTTCGCCGACGAGGTCGAGATCGCGCGCGCCTCTCACCGACGTCTGAACGCTCCCTTCCCCAGTACGACGCCGACAACAACGCGGCGTGGGCGGCGTACTTTGAACGCCGCCAGCGGCAACGACTGGCGTCCACCAATGGGGCGCCTGTGGTCGGCGGCACCAAGAACAGCGAGGGGCGCCACCTCTGGTGGGGCGTCCCCGGCCGCACCCTCGGCGGCGTGCTGGCGCACCTCGAGGGCGGCAACAACCCACCGTTGGCGTACCCCCCGGCGAGGACGGCCGCCCCGACGCACCGCCGACGCGACGGGCAATGGGTGCCGAGGAGGTTCGGCTCCTCCTCCTCTTCCTCGTCGCGTTCTTCCTCCCATTCCTCCGGCACTCCATCTCTGCTCGACGTCAAGGCCGAGCCCGCGGCGGAGACGCCGCTCGGCCGGCGCACGCGCAACGCCGGCATCGTCATCAGCGAGGGCGGCCGGCGCGCCTCCTCGTCGGCTCCCCCCCGCGCTTTGTCAAGCCGAAGACGGAGCCGGGTCTCGCGCCGGTGAAGACGGAGCCGGGGCTGGCTCCGGTGAAGACGGAGCCGGGGCTGGCTTCGGTGAAGACGGAGCCGGGGCTGCTGGCACCGGTGAAGGCGGAGCACGGCGAGGTCGAGCTCGACGACGACGCGACCCTTGAATGGGTATGCCAAGACTCCCTGAAGATGGCGAGGGAGCGCCAGCGCGCCGCCCTAGAGCGGTTCGCGCAGCTCCGCCGAGGCCGCGACGAAGGCGGCGACGTCATCATCGACGACAGCGACGACGACGACGACGCGCCGCCGCCGCCACCAGCCGGGGAGTTTATATGTAATGGCGTGTTTTAGCCCATGTTTGCCGAAAAGTGGTGTGTTTCAGCCCAAGTTTGTCTAATTTTTTTTCATGCCTGGGGCCTGCCCTGGGGGCGGCGGCTGGGGGCCAACTCGCCCCCAGACCCACTTTTTGCGCTGGGTCACCCCCAGGCGGCGATTTTAGGCGCCCCCTGTGGGGCCAACGACTGGAGATGCTCTGATTGGCACCCTCATTCTGGGGTGAAAATACGCGTGCTTTTTGGAAACCATTGTCAAAACACCTCGATTCCAACCTGCTCTGCTGCTGCTCCCGCTCTCTCTCTTGGCCCTATTTGTTTCAGCTTTTGCTTCTGCTTTTGTAGCTTTTCTATTTCACCAAAAAACCATAAAAGCTCATAAATAGGTGTTTTGGGGGCTTTTATGGCATTTGATGAATCAATATAATAATATTTAGCTTCAAAAGCACCTACTTAGGAGCTTTTGTGGCTTTTTGGTCAAAGTGAAAAAACTGCGAAAGCAGGAGCAAAAGCCCAAACAAACAGGGCCGAGTTGCTCGTCTGGAAGGCTGGAACACCCTAACATCGAATCCATGTTCGTTTGTCCTTGCCAGAGCCGTCAACCAACTCTTTATTACAACTAGAAGAACGTCCGTGCTTTGCAACGGGGCCACATTAACTTTAAGAGTTCAATATTACGACATTGGCGACCTCTTTTACCATCAAATCCTCACACACACTCTTTCCCCCTCCCTCTTTCTCACTCTCTCTCCCTCTCTCTCTCTAACACACACACACACACACATAGCCTATTCTCCCCGCCAATAAGACTTACTCAATTGGCAATAATGTGTGGACTTGTGGTGAGATTGCCTGAACTAATGGATAGTGTGATATATTCCCCAATCATTTAACAATGAAATTTCAGAAATGGGAAGATTATGTAACACCTCAAGTTGTTAGCTACAGTGACCTCCCCCTAATGATGCCATGTCATCAGGCTTGCTAAGCCAAACTGCCACTTGATAAAAATCAAAGCCCAATTCAAATTTAAAATAAAGTCAAATAAATTATTTTGTCAAACAGTAAAACTAAAATGTTCACCATATTCTATAAATTCCACTGATCTTTGACATGTTGAGCCCGACATTATTTGACCCAAAAATTAAATCTTGTCAAATTAATAAGAGGTCCAATTGTAGTTAAAATAACTAATTAAGTATAAACCTAATTTTATGTATTTCCTTTTGGCCCCAAACTTTTTGTGCCACCTAAAAATATTGTGCTCGAATTGTGTGCATAGTTTCACAATTAACAAAATCCATTTAGTTGATATAAGAATAAATAGAAAACGGTGTTAAAAAGGAGAAACGGATTAGAATACATTAAAAACCAAAAGGATGATGAAAAAGGGGATTCCCCCTACCCGCGGGCCTTGCCATCGAACCGGCCCGGTGGTCCAGTCCCCGCACGGTCGTCTTCTCCTGGTCCTCGAGCCCGTCACTATAGAGCCGGGCTCCCGCCCGACCACCTCACCGGCATCGAAGGGGAATGGATAAGGGTGACGCCCTGCCTCCCCTGCCCACATGGCCTCACTCCTCGATGCCCCCTCCCAGATCCACTTCTCCTCCTCGCTCGCTCGATCCCGGTGATCTGGACGAAGTCAGATGCCACGGCCACCATGACCGACCCCGTCCACACGACCACTGCCCTCCCTGCTGGCTAGGAGCTTGTCGAGGAGCTCCGAATGCCTCCGCTACTTCATCTGCGCCAACGAGATCAAGTCCGGCACCCCTAGATCGACGTCGTTGCCGTCTTCCTCAACCTTCGGCCACCGCGACATTGCCGTTCAATCCGCGCCGCCCCGAGCTCCCCTGTCTTCCCCTAGGGTGCCATTGACACCGCTGTGATCTCCTCTTGCCTTTCCCCAGTTTCCCCTCTTGTTTGCTTTCGTTAGGTATTTCGCCGTGGTCGAGAACCGCCGTCTGCCATGGCCATTGCAGGGGTAGCCATTGAGCTCCTCGGATTGACCCCGTGGCACATGCCCGCTCCTATGCGCGCCCATGCCCGAGCCTTCAGCTCTTCTTCTGCGCTCGTGGGGCCACTCCCTCTCTGGCTCTCCATGCCCACGCACATGCCACATCGTGTCCGTCACGCCCGCCGTTGCCATCACGCTCGCCACAGCCACCGCACCACTGTGCCCCGCGTGACGCACACCCTGGACTCGTGTCACACTCTCGCTGGCTGCGCTCGCCCCGTCTGCCGCTGCCTATCCCTTCGCTCGCCCCGCTGTCGCGCCCCTACCTCGCGCCGCCTCCTGTCGCGGCCATCTTCTTTCGGCCGCCCCCTCAGCCACGCCGGCCGCATCTCTGCCCTCCACCGTCGGCCGCTCGCCTCGCCTGCTGCGTGCTTCTTCCTGCTGATATGCGCTGCTCTACCATTGGTACGCTGTTGCGCCATGCCCTCGACACCGCCGTGGACAAACGTGGCGGAGGGATTGTCAATGGAGTACGAGGAGGAGGTGGCGGAGAAGGTGTGGAGAGGCAAGAGGTCTAGGGTGGCTTCAGCTGGCTGTGATGGAGGTGATTATGCGAGAAGGAGCCGGAGCGGAAGGAGAGGTCACAATTGGAAAGAATCGCAAAAATATCATAACCCCCGGAGATCTCATTCCAAAAAAATGGTAATATCGATGGAGGGGTGATTTCCTTCAATAGGTGGAAAACATAGAAAATGTTGGATGTTATCAAGGAAAGGTAAAAATTTAGGAAAGTTAGGATTTTGAACTGATTTCTATGCAAATGGGGTTTTATTGTTTGGTAACATGATACCAGTACATGCCCGTTTGTGACGTGTCTGATTAGGAAAGTTTGCACATGTTAAGAAACTATTTATTGGGAGGAAAGTTTGTGACGTGTCTGTTATTTGTTTCCTAAAACAAATTTCACTAATGAGAGAAATCGATTGATTTAGATAAGTTAGGAAAGTTAGATTCAAATCTACTATTTGTTTCTTAAAATTTTGCTATTTGTTTCCTAAAACAAATTGAACCAATAAAAGAAATCGATTCATATGAATAATTTAAGGAAGTTAGATCCGTGATTTGTTATACGTTAGGAAAGTCCTGGTTGTAATAAAGAGTGGAGAGAAAAATAAATCGATGGACCAGGATGGGAGGGGGTGGTGGGAGGAGAGACGAAAAAAACCCAGCGAAAATAAACCGTGGAGACTATTCACCAACTGCTCCATTAGGAGTAGAGATAGAAGAGAAACACTAGCCTTCCCTAGAGTCAGCTCTTTACTATCTTGCCCTAGAGGTCCGGCTTCACGTCAGACCACACCCATGTTGGAATTAAGTAGAGTCCCACGAGTCAATCGACAAAAGCGAGAAACGAGGTTGTTCGACAAGGCTATGGTCTAACTTTTTCTTCCTAGCGGAGTTCAATACGAAAATAAAGGCGCTCCGTGTTGGGAATGACGCACTACGTACGGGTGGTATTTCAGGTATAACTGATTGGCAAGAAAGCGCCGCCAAAGCAGCATGAGTAGGCTTATATTGCTAGGCAGCAATAGAGCTTGTGCTGCCCACAGAATGTTTGAGGGCCTGTTCGGAGTCCCTCCCTCTCCGTGACTCCACTCCCGAAGCAGCCGGAGCCACAGTTCAAATTTATGGAGCAGAGAAACAGGTACTCTGTGGGTGCTTGGATTTGGCGGAGCTGGAGGTTTCCCGAACAACTCATGAATGATCGGGTAAAGAGCGAGCTTCTTATATGGGATCCAAAGCGTCCGAGCGAAGCAATGTTCCATTCTTTTCCGTTGTCAAGATAGTAATCATATCTTATACTAATATAACTGAAACAACTATTCAAGTGTAGTTTCGAGAAACATGCACGGGTTTGGCTCTGTCGGTATTACAAAGGTTTTCCTTTTATGAAAGGGGTCACTCAAGGGGAAATCCGCAACGCTGCCCAAGCCTAGGTGCTCGTGATGAACAGTAAATTCAAAAAATAGCAACAAAAATGATTATTTTTTTGCAACCAAGTTGCTTAAGTTTTCTAGGAGTGTGCAAAAGTTTGTGTTCAAATGACATTTGAGGAGCTCATGCCAAAAAAAGACCTCATGCGTGTTTTTCAAAGTTTCTTTGAGAATCAAATTTTGTATTTTTGTCACAACCTCCTTGAATGTCCTAGCACCACGAAAATTTGCTTGTACCTTTTACTCACTTAAGCATCTTGGATGCCGAAAAGGAATAAGTTTTTCTTATGAATTTATTGTTCATACACAGGTGTAGACTGTTAGGAAATATGCAATTTGTATTTCCAAGAGGCCATAGGCCAGTATATATACATGTATAAGTGTGGAATATATGCAAGAAACCCCTTATACAATAGGGTAAATACGAAAGGTTACATGGCTATATATATAATACTCTAACACCCCCCCCCCTCTCAAACTCATGGTGGATTAACAACACTGAGTTTGGAAAGATAGAACCCATGTTGCGCTCTAGTCTGGGCATTCGTTAGAAAACCCGCCAAGTGTAACTCGGAAGGCACATACTGAAGAGCAATAACCTGAACCTGCACACCAGCGCGCACATAGAAAGCATCAACGCCAATATGCTTAGTGAGCTCATGCTTCACAGGATCGCGCGCAATGCTAATAGCACTTGTACTGTCAGATAAGAGCATAGTAGGTGTAGTAAC
Organism: Triticum dicoccoides; assembly: GCF_002162155.2. Lineage (NCBI taxonomy): Eukaryota > Viridiplantae > Streptophyta > Magnoliopsida > Poales > Poaceae > Triticum > Triticum dicoccoides. The sequence continues at coordinate 494,910,950 of NC_041385.1, forward strand.
AGAAACACCAAAATCCCAAAGTAACCACCTTAACCAAGTCACCTCTGCCATCAAAAGAGCCATAACTCGTAACTCAGCCTCTGCACTCGAACGGGAAACTGCAGTCTGTTTCTTTGTCTCCTAGGCAATGAGAGAACCACCAAGAAAAACACAGTAAGCAGAAAGTGAACGATGATCGGAGGGATCACTAGCCCACGTAGCATCTGAATAGGTCTGAAGCTGTAAAGAACTGGAGTGAGGAAAGAATAGACGGTGAGAGATCATGCCCTGAAGATAGCGGAGGACACGAAGGAGGTGACTGTAGTGAACCGAAGTGGGAGCGGAGACAAACTGACTCAGAATATGAACTGGATAAGAGATATCCGGACGAGTGATAGCTATATAGACAAGACTCCCAACAAGATGATGATTACGCGTCGGGTCAGGCAAGGGGTCACCATCAGTATCACGGAGGTGAAGATTGAGCTTCATAGGAGTCTCAACAATGTTCTCATCAGTAACAATAGCACGAGCAAGAAGATCATGTATATACTTTTCCTGGGATATAAAAAAGCCATCAGAGGTAGAAGAGACTTCAATCCCAAGAAAGTAGCAAAGAGGTCCAAGATCGGACATAAGAAACTGCTCACTAAGACGGGCCTTTACAAAGGAAATATACTCGGGGTCGTCACCAGTGATGATCATATCATCAACATAGAGAAGAAGAAGAGTCTGACCACGAGGAGAAAGGTGGACAAACAATGCTGGATCATGAGCACTCGCTAAAAAACTAGTGGCAATCACCACAGAGGCAAAACGCTCAAACCAGGTGCGGGGGGCTTGCTTAAGGCCATAGAGAGAGTGACGAAGACGACATACCATGCCACCAGGAACAGAATACCCAGGTGGTGGCTGCATGTATACCTCCTCATGTAGTTCACCATTAAGAAAGGCATTCTTAACATCAAGCTGAGATACAGACCAGTGGCGTGCAGAGGCCACGACAAGAAGTGTATGAATAGTGGTCATATGGGCCACAGGAGCAAAAGTTTCATCGTAATCATGACACGCTCCTGCTGAAAGCCAGGAGCCACAAGATGAGCTTTGTAACACTCAAGAGAACCATCGGAGCGAGTCTTAACCTTGTAGACCCACTTACAAGCGATGTGACAAACACCTGGAGGAAGAGAAACAAGATCCCATGTACCAGCGCGTTCAAGAGTAGCAATCTCCTCTGCCATCGCAAACTGCCATTCAGGATGAACAACAGCCTCACGATAAGAAGTCGGCTCAAGAACAGCAACACCAACGGTTGAAAAACCAAGGCGATCAATAGGCGAAAGCGGATGAGGACGCAAGCCATAGGTAGGCTGAGACGAGGAGGACAACACATCAGCAGACGCATCCACAGTACGTGAACGACGAGTGTAATACTGAGGAAAAGATTGAAGAATACGAGGAGGAATAGCCGATGTAGAATCAGAAGGTGGAGACAAAGAAATCACCGAGGATGAAGGTGCAGAATCTGGTGACATGCGAGGTGAGGAAACCGTGGGAGATGGTGGCGGCAAATCGCAAGCTGTGGAGAAGTAGAGTGAGCAGGACGGAGAGACAAGGGCTCAACTGGAGTGATAGGTGTGTCGGGAAAAGTGAGGAAAGAGATATCCTCCACTGAAAAGGTTGAGGAAGATGGACGCGGGTAGAAGGGACGAGACTCATCAAAACTCACATCCCGAGAAATACGCATCCGATGACCGATAGGATCCCAACAACAATTGCCCTTATGCTCATCACTATAGCCTAAGAAAACACACTCAACACACTGTGAGGTCAGTTTGGTGCGTTGCGAGGGGCAAGAAGAACATAACAAACAAACAAAACAAGCGAAGCATCGAATAATCAGGAGACACTACAAAAAAGGCACATCCGTGACATTTTGGGTCGAACGAATTTTTTTCCTGTCATATATATGACACTACTATGACGATAATTGTGACAAAACCCAGTATCATCATAGATGTGGTGGGCTCCTACTTCTATGACAAAAAATCATGACAGAAAATGGGCTTTTCGTCCTGGGTGGGCTAGAGGCGCAGCTGCATGACATTCTTTGGACCGTCCATGAAGGAAAAAACCGTGGTAGAAGCGAGGGTGAGGAAAATTTCGGGGAGTTCCCGATTACGGTGGGAGGTCGAGGGCCGAGCGATGCGCGTTTCTCTCATACACGTACGCGCGTGTGTGCGAGGCGTTGGCTCTAACTGAACCCGAGAGAGGCGTTGGGCTCTAACTGAACCCGAGCGATTGCACTGCAGGCTACGCGTTACTGAACCCGAGCGATCGATCGATGGCTGTTAACTGAACCCGGTCGAGTGATTCCTTCGCTACTGCTGCTAACTGAAGCCGATCAATTGGATGAACAGTGAGTGTTGCGGGGGAGGGGGGGTTGGATGAACAGTGAGCGATGGCGTTGCCTCTGGATGAACAGGACCTTGTGGTGTGGAGGGTTGGATGAACAGTAGACGGTGGAGGGGTGACCGTGGAGGGGTGGTTGAACAGGACCCCGTGGTGTGGAGGGCTGGATTAACAGTAGATGGTGGAGGGGTGGTTGAACAGTAGCCGGTGGAGTAGCGCACGATGGAGGCTGGATGAACAGGAGACCGTGGAGGCTGGAGGAGGTCGACGGTAGCCTGTGGAGGCTGGAGGAGGTTGATGGTGGAGATGAACAGTATCCCGTGGAGTCCCGTTTTGCGGTACACCACACCCCTCCTGATGAACAGGACCCCCGTTTTGACCGTAGCGCTCCAACACAAGTCCGTTTCGTCTGTTTTGCGGTACGCCACACCCCTCCCGATCAACAGGACCCCCGTTTCGACCATAGGAGGTTCGTTTCCTCCATTTTGCGGTACGCCACACCCCTCCCGATCAACAAGACCCCCGTTTCGACCGTAGGAGGTCTGTTTCCTCCATTTTGCGGTACGCCAGACCCCTCCCAATCAACAGGACCCCGTTCCGAACATAGGAGGTCCGTTTCCTCCATTATGCGGTACGTCAGGCCTCGTTTCCATCGCCTGTTCCGTCCAAGCCCTCCCGATGAACACGACCACGCATTCCGTTCCGACCCAGCCGGTTGGCTCCCACGCGTTCCGTTGCCTCCTGATGAGCACGACGCATTTTGTTGCCTCCCCATGAACACGACGCATTCCGTTGCCTCCCCATGAACACGACCCATTCCGTTGCCTCCCCATGAACACGATGACGACGTTGTTTCTCCGTTTTAACCCAGCCATGTACACGAGCCATGGCCGTACATATGCGCGAGTAGGCGTTCGAGACCCCGCCCGTATGTACGTATGTTGCTGTATTTTCTTTCTTGCACCCTGGCCGTTGTACGTACGTGTACATGCTACATGTGCACCTCTACTACGACACGTGCACGCCTCTACTACGACAGGTGTGCGCCTCTACATCGACCAGTATGTACGCACACGTTAGCGATCAGAATGACAACGCTACGTACGCTTCGACCAGGTGGGTCCCGACTGTCAGGCACTTCCTTGCCTGCGAAGATGTAGCTGGTCGGTCCCAGCAGTCAGGGGGGCGAATCGTTTTTTTTGCCCGGACGCACTTCCTTGCGTGCGAAGATGTAGCTGGTGGGTCCCAGCAGTCAGGCGGGCGAATTGTTTTTTTGCCCGGACGCACTTCCTTGCGTCCGAAGATGTAGCTGGTGGGTCCCAGCAGTCAGGGGGCGAATCGTTTTTTTTGCCGGACGCACTTCCTTGCGTGCGAAGATGTAGCTGGTGGGTCCCAGCAGTCAGGGGGAAACATTTTTTTTTTGCAAAATACGGTGGCCTGTCCGGTGGGTCCCCGCTGTCAGGTGGAGGAATCATTATTTTGCGCGTAATAAGGAGGCACATCCTTGCTGCGGTCGTGGACCCAGCTGTCAGCCTCTCCATGTACAGTCCACGTCCGATGGAAGTCGTTCCTTGACCATGTTGACCATGCCGCGCCGAGAGCACCACGGCGGTGGACGACGGCGAGGCCTAGGAGCCAAGGAAGACGCAGCAGTCGATGCCCACGCAAAGAGGAGTACGAGGGTTCACTGGTTCGACTATGGTGTGAGGCTGCTGTCGCCGCAGAATAACAAGGGGTGTGGGTGATTAGAGGGATGGCCTGGCTAGCGGTGGAAGTAGTAGGGGGCGGTGAGGCCTCCGCGGCATCACAGCCGGCCACGGGAGGCAGGAGCACGTGGCACGACCGGCGCTGGTTTGGGCAGCTGGAGCAAGAAGACCAGAGGTTGAAGAAGCACTACGGCCGTTGGATGAACATCATACGGTAACAGGAGCTAGAATCGTTCATATTGACTAAGTTGACAAAGCCCTCCGTCCCCGTCAACTTGGTAGGCCCACAAGTCATCCTCCCACTATGCTGGGTTCCAGCTGGCAGGGGGAGTATTCATTTTTTTGTGCGTAATAAGGAGGCACTTCCTTGCGTGCGAAGATAGCTGGTGGGTCCGACATGTCAGCGGGGGGCATGTTTTTTTCGCGAAATACAGAGGCCCTTCTGGTGGGTCCCAAATGTCAGGTGGAGGAATCATTATTTTGCGCGTAATAAGGAGACATTTCCTTGTGTGCAGCCGTGGACCCATCTGTCAGCCTCTCCACGCACAGTCTACTTCCGATGGTGTCGTTCGTTGACCACGCCGCGCCGAGCGCATCCAAGGTGGTGGACGACGGTGAGGCCCCGGACAGCAACGAGCCGGAGATGGGAAGACGCGGGAGTAGAGTCGCAGACGGAGAGGTGTACAAGGGTTAACTGGTTCTAGTGCGGTCTGGTTCGGCAGTCGGTGGAGAAGAACATGAGGTGTGGAGGGGTGGAGGGATGGCCTGGCCAATGGTGGAGTAGCGCTTCATAGCGAAGCGTGCTAAGTAGAGCTGCTAGCAGCAGGAGGCGGGAGGTGGTCCTGGTGGCGCTGGAGGAAGAAGACGAGAGATTGAAGATGGATGCCGGTCGTTGGATGTAAATCCAACGGCTAACATGTCAGAATCATTTGTTGACTAAATTGACAACGACTTGCGTTGGCTTCGACCTATTGGCCCACATTCCAGCCTCCAAAAATGGGGCACATATTCAACCCATTTTTCAGAATTTACAGTCTTTTTTTGCGTGGTAGAATTTACAGTCAAATTGATCTTTTTTTTTGAATTACAGCCAGTAGCTGGGCTGGGTGAACAAATAATGTAGCGTCCATGCGGCCCATTTATTTTATTTCCTAAAAAATTACAGGCCATTTGCACTTTCTCGAAATACACAATTTTGCTGGGCTGATTCTAATTATAATGTTGGGTTGGGCCAACAATGTTATCAAAAAATAAAAAGGGGATGAGCATTTTGTTATAAATATATTTAAATAATAAGTGATATTATTACATTCGTCCTTAAATCTTACCAAGCTTTTGTACACAATCACTAGGACTTTCGTGCCAAAACAATCCAGGATTTTATTTGTTAAGAAATTATTTTTATAAGTTAATAAGATGTGGGATATTGTTTTCTTACATATGTAAGTATCTGTAAAAATAATATATAATAACATATAAAATAATTTAAATATATATAATATAGTTGGAAGGGAACATAAGTTGGACCTGGCGTTCCTATTCTTATATAGAAAAAAGAACAGACCTCTGTGTTTTCTTCAAAAAAAATACATAAATTGGGCTGCCAAAATAAAACCTCGGATGGGAGGTCCATAGGCCGGTTGATACATGACGGCCCTAAGAAAATACAAACACTATGGACCTCCCATCCGAGGTCGTGGGCTGCGCATGTTAAAAATGAAAGCCTAGACGGAGCAGCCCAAAACCACGTCCAACACTTGCCAAAACTCCGTCCCTCATTTTCTCTGTGTTTCGCACACTCGACATTGTGTGGGCATTTTGACTGTGCATCATATGAAGATGTGCTATGCATGAATGTTGATCAGCATGATGTTAACTGGCTGGTAGTTCCATTTTCGACCATGAATAAAACTTCCAACATGATGTTAACCCTGTTTGAAAAGGCTGTGTTAATATAAATGCTCTGCCTCTGAAAGTTGCAGTTTCTTATCTGAAATTGAACTTGCAGTTTCTTATCTGAAACTGAAACTTGCAGTTTCTTCTCTGAGAATCACATTGTCTGCACCTTTATACTCCTATGAAACTACATTTTTTAAGTGCTAAAAATAGATCTCTAGAATTCATAAAATACTTCATATGCTCAATACTGCAAATCTGAAATTCAAAAGACATTCATATCTAAAAGTACTCTCAAAATACACAACACAAAACACAATTCACAACCTGCAAATACTGAGAACCCTAAGCTCCTCCTGACAATTCACAACCTGCCTGACTATTGGGCTGGGGGGACAGCCCCCTCCTATTCCTCGATGGCAGATAGCCGCCTCGTGAGACGATGTGAACGGCGAGGGAGACGATGGCGGGGAAGCATTGTCGGGCCAACTGCTTTTCTCCTCTTGCAGTTGGGTTCGGTCAACGAAGACTCCACCGGCTCACTCTGGCAGGACACCCTCACAAACGGCACCCTGTAGATGCTCGATCCTTCAATCTCTGGTGGATGCTCCATCTGGGATCGATACTCCCACCACTGCTCCCTCATGATCGGATTCGGTGAATCTGTTTGCTCCATAGCCCAGAGGAGCAGCTCTATGTACTCCGGCGCGACTCCCTCCGGGAGTATCGCCGCCTTTTCGCTCTGTTGCAGATATTTGGCCATGGATGTCGCCGTCGCCGCTAGTTGGTCCTTGTTGTCAAACCAAGACTGTATCTCCAACATCCTAGCTAGCTTCACAGGGTCGCCATCTGCGACCCTCACATATCGGTTGTACTCCTCCATCGATCTACTTCTCCACAGCACCTTCACTCCCCGGCGGTGGTTTTCGAATGGAAGAGGAGAGGAGCAGCGCTGGTTTTGGATTAGAACGGGAGAGGAGCGACGCTGGTTTTCGACTGGAACAGGAGAGGAGGGGCGGTGGTTTTGAAATGGAAGAGGAGAGGAGCGGCGCTGGATTTAGATTGGAACAGGAGAGGAGCGGCAGTGGTTTAAGAGGAGAAGAGCGGAAGAGCGGCGCTGGTCTTGGAAGTATTTTTTTGTTTTGTGTATTTTGGGTCAAAGTTTGACCATGTACTGTATTTGATAAGCAAAATGTGAATGCATGTCACCAAAAATTGTATCGTTTGGTTCGTATCTGAATGTACTTTCAAATTATATTACTTTTGCAACGTATAACATATATTTTATGTGCGAAAATCATGGTCAATTATGACCCAGAATAAAAGGGAGACTAGTTAATGTGGGGTCGCTTTCTTAATTGAAGGGTAAATTGATTTTGATTTTGATCCAGTCACAGCGCGCCGGCCCTCTCGTCCAATCCTAAATCGCTGCCGCACGCTCCTCTCCCTCTTCTGTTGGAAATATGCCCTAGAGGCAATAATAAAAGTATTATTATATTTCAATGTTCATGATAATTGTCTTTTATTCATGCTATAACTGTATTATCCGGAAATCGTAATACACGTGTGAATACATAGACCACTATATGTCCCTAGTGAGCCTCTAGTTGACTAGCTCGTTGTGATCAACAGATAGTCATGGTTTCCTGGCTATGGACATTAGATGTCATTGATAACGGGATCACATCATTAGGAGAATGATGTGATGGACAAGACCCAATCCTAAGCATAGCACAAAGATCGTGTAGTTCATTTGCTAGAGCTTTGCCAATGTCAAGTATCTCTTCCTTCGACCATGAGATCGTGTAACTCCTGGATACCGTAGGAGTGCTTTGGGTGTATCAAACGTCACAACGTAACTGGGTGACTATAAAGGTGCACTACAGGTATCTCCGAAAGTATCTATTGGGTTATGCGGATCGAGACTGGGATTTGTCACTCCGTATGACGGAGAGGTATCTCTGGGCCCACTCGGTAATGCATCATCATAATGAGCTCAAGGTGACCAAGGTATTGGCCACGGGATCATGCATTATGGTACGAGTAAAGTGACTTGCCGGTAACGAGACTGAACAAGGTATTGGGATACCGACGATCGAGTCTCGGGCAAGTAACGTACCGATTGACAAAGGAAATTGTATACAGGGTTTGATCGAATCCTCGACATCGTGGTTCAACCGATGAAATCATCGAGGAGCATGTGGGAGCCAACATGGGTATCCAGACCCCGCTGTTGGTTATTGCCCGAGAGTCGTCTCGGTCATGTCTGCCTGTCTCCCGAACCCGTAGGGTCTACACACTTAAGGTTCGGTGACGCTAGGGTTGTTAGGAAGACTAGTATGTGACTACCGAATGTTGTTCGGAGTCCCAGATGAGATCCCGGACGTCACGAGGATTTCCGGAATAGTCCGGAGGTGAAGTTTTATATATGGGAAGTTGTTATACGGACACCGGAAAGTTTCGGGGGCTTATCGGTATTGTACCGGGGCCACCGGAGGGGTTCCGAGGGTCCACCGGGAGGGGCCACCCCCCGGGGGGGGCACATGGGGCCGCATGGGATAGCAGCCAGCCCCTGGTGGGCTGGGCGCGCCCCCCTCCTTGGGCCCATGCGCCTAGGGTTGGGGGGGAAACCCTAAAGGGGGCGCCCCCCTTGCTTGGGGGGCAAGTCCCCCCACCCTGGCCGCCGCCCCCCCTCTAGATCCCATCTAGAGGGGCCGGCCCCCCTTGCCCCTTCCCCTATAAATAGAGGGGTGAGGGGAGGGCTGCAGCACCACAAGCCAAGGTGCAGCCCCTCCCCTCCCCAACACCTCTCCTCCTCCGTACGTGCTTGACGAAGCCCTGTCGGAGTACTGCTGCACCAACTACACCACACCGTCGTGCTGCCGTTGGAGCAATCTTCCTCAACCTCTCCTTCCCCCTTGCTGGATCAAGAAGGAGGAGACGTCTCCCGTCCCGTACGTGTGTTGAACGCGGAGGTGCTGTCCGTTCAGCACTTGGACATCGGTGATCCGAATCACGTTTCGAGTACGACTCCATCATCACCATCCCCTTGGCAAGCTTCCGCTCGTGATCTACAAGTGGTATGTAGATGCAAACTCTCTCCCTTGACTCGTTGCTTAGATGAACTCATAGATGGATCTTGGTGAAACCGTAGGAAAATTTTTAATTTTCTGCAACGTTCCCCAACATCTTCTCCATTGCAAAACCACCTCCTCTCCTCTCCATCATCTCCATTCCAATACCAATGTCTCGCCTCTCCCTCTTCTGATCTTCTCCATTGCAAAACCACCTCCTCTCCTCTCCATCATCTCCATTCTAAAACCACCTCCTCTCCTCTCCATCATCTCCATTCCAAAACCACCGTCTCGCCTCTCCCTCTTCTGATCTTCTCCATTGCAAAACCACCTCCTCTCCTCGCCATCATCTCCATTCCAAAACCACCGTCTCGCCTCTCCCTCTTCTGATCTTCTCCATTGCAAAACCACCTTCTCTCCTCTCCATCATCACCATTCCAAAACCACCGTCTCCCCTCTCCCGCATGGTTGGTGTCGGTAATTTTTACTTGGCACACCTCGCACTCTGCATATATGCCGGTTCCATACGTACATTTGTGCAGTTCCACCAAAATGCAGCTGGATAACCCTGTTTGCACAGATAATGAAAAAATGTGATTACATTATAGTGGCACTAGTTGATGAAACACACAAAATAAATAGAAGAAAATATTGTGATAGTATCATAGTATGCCATGCTGCAAGGGCGAGATGGGCCCTGCGACACCTCATACGGTACGCCTCATACTGGACATCGTCCCAAGTCTCCCAGATACACCTTCTGCCAGTGATGAACATAAGTGTACAGCGGTAGTACAAGGAGGCGCCTTGAGACATTCAAATCTCTATTTTTGTACATACCAACTAAAATTAAGCACCCCAGTTTGCAGAAATGCTTAAACATTAACAACGGGACTAGTTGATGAAAGATACATTAGCAAAGAGAAGCACTCTCTTTATCTACATTGGAAATGAAATGATAGAGATGACACTCACTCTATTTTAACTGTATTATTACTTCATTTTATCGGTGACACTAGGGTCGAGCAGGTGGCAAACGAGGTGTACCGTGCATCGCAAGGATGGAGGCCGAGGGTGCTTAGACTAGGATGCTGAAGCTGGCTCTTTCAGTTACCAACATGGATGATTCAATTCATGGGACCTTTTGGTGCAGTTCACCTAAAATGAAGCAATGTCCCGTGAGCTAGCAGCTTCTTCTTCAAAAAAATTTAAGAAAAGGGCTCCAGCCCCGGTTCTATTTCCATCAAAAAACGAAACCCACAGAGCTTCTTCTTCATTAGTTGCAATAAAATTGAGCAACATCAAGGTTGGTTGTGAAGCTCCTGGAATGCTCAACTATAATTTGGATATCATTTCTGCAGTTCAACTAAGATCGAGCGTGAAATGTATATCTCTATTTGCACAAAAAATGTGGAAAGGAGGGTGACTAACAAGTGATGAAACATGCATCAAATGAAAAGAAGCATGTTCCTTATCTGAATGGCAATCCTACAAGGACAGTAGCAATTTCTAAAGCAGTGGCATTGCTAGATATTAGTGTGGGCATTAGGATTAACTATGAAAACTGTTAAATACGACATTACTTTGGGCACGGGAGAGTAGGCGGACCATGACAGTTGCATTTCTAACGAAAAGAACCAACTTATATTAATGGGAAATTTTAGCAGGACATGTAAAGAAGTGCCATTGATTCATATTACTGGAGGCATTACATTGAAAACAACATTGGTTTGACGTGTCCTTACTTTTAACAGTGCGACTGCTACATTCTACCAGTGGCATTACATAAGAGTGGCTCGAGGCAACAAACATCAGAACAGGATATCTGGGTTGGTCCCATTTTTGTTCGGTATAGCCACCTTATACTGTGTGAGGCTAGCAAATCTAGTGCTGGACTTACTCTATTGACTTGTCCCCCAGTCCCCACTTTCTTTCCTTTTTCAACCAATAGATCAGGTTTATATTGAGTTTGTACCGCGTTTCCCTTTATTTCCCTATTAGACCTAGAGACCAGTTGGATAGCCAGTCTCTGCTACTTTTCGCCCCCATTATTTCCTCTTTCGACCAAGTCCTAGATTCAGGTAACAAATCCTCCCCCACCCCCACCCCCTTTCTTCCTTGTTTGAACCAAGTAGTACTAGATTCGAGTGCATGAACTAGTTTTACCTCTTAAACATAAAAAAATTAGGTGGTTTTTGAACAGCCGATCGATCCTATCTACGAGGGGGCCTGAGAAGTAGTAAAAGATACAAATGCAGCGACGTCAGGAGCTTGGGAAGTAGAGCAAGGCCGGTTTCAAAGGAAGTTATACCTGATGGTCGTCGGGATGTCGCTAGGGGGGCGGCGGGAGGCCAGATCTGCCCACACTACGGCAGCGAGGAAGAAGGGGTCGGAGGACCTCCCTCGCCAGCGGTGCTTGGGAGAGAACGGCAAGGCAGGCTGATCGGGATGCGCCCAGCAGCGGGTAAGAGCCGTCGCCGAGGAAGACCGCGTGAACGTTGCACCTTCTCACCTTCCCCGGCGGAGAGGATCCGGCTGGATCTGTGACCAGCGATGAGCAGAGAGAGAGAGTGTGGCCACCTCTGTCGTGTTTAGATCTGGAGAGGCCGAGACAGTGTGAAGAGAGCAACACTAGCAAGCAAGCACGGAGGCTCCTGCCTATATAGTGGAGTAGTACTAGTTTTCTTTTGTCTACCGGAGCCGGCTTGACCTCGTCAATGACTGTCGAGAAGTGTTCATGCACGTGGCCCGGAGGCGCAGTTGTCATCATTTTGATCTGAAGCGCCGGATTATAACATATAACACAAAATAATGCCACATGACAAAAAATCATAACCTCACTGCCCAAAGGAGACAACATGAATCCCGACGGACAAACTAGACGAGGAACAAAGCTCAAATTAAAGATAAACTCGTAGAAAAGGGGTCCGTCAATAGATGTCCTAATTAACATAGCCGGCTTGACCTAGACGGCAGCCGAGTAGTCACTGTTCGTGCATGTGCCCCCAATGACTAGCCCAACTCAGTTGTCGCTGTTTAACCCTCGCAGTGATCCGAAGCACATGACACCTAATTTTGCGAGATGACAAGAAACCTTTTTTTAGATTTCTCACCACAACTACATCCATGTAAAACACAGCCTGCACGATATGTAGACGATAGCCAATCCAGGCGTGTCTGCTGGAGTCTGGTCACATGCATGGATGAACTAATCTTCCGTGTCTTGCAGGGATCGTCCAGGCACCAACGTAGTACAACACTTCTCTAGTACTAGCACGCGTCTCCCTCTTCTATTAAGTCACCCGACTTGTGGGGCCGGGGAGTGTGCCTATGGTCGGTTCTCAATTGTCGGCCCACATGTGTGTGCAAACGCAATATGACGCGCGTTCCATTCGGAGAGCAGCGTGCCAGACCGACCGACCGTCTGGGGTGCAACGCGAACGCGACGGGCGTGCTATATACTCTGTACATGTGTACCACTGTTTTCTAGACGCTTTGCTCCATGGCGCGGGCGCAATCCATGGATACAAAATTAGTATATTGTATACTATTTAAAAGTCGAGGGTGTGATTTTTCCTACGCGGTAGGCGGCGGGGCAGTTCTGCCTAGTCGGTTCGACAGAGACGCGAGAAGACGAGGGAGTAGGCTGCTGCAAATGTAGGGATGTGTGATTTGACAGCGAGTTCCTGCTGGACAGGTGGGGCCCTGTGATTTGACTTGCCATTATCATTTTAACTGCGGCGCTATGACCGGCGTGAGTCTCCTGATTCCTGACCACCTCCATACAGGTGCCTCTCCCAATGCTCCACCATGTAGTAGAGGCTGGCTCTTGCATGAGAGCCCACTTCTCCACTTTTTCCTTGCCTCTCTTTCCTCCACATATGCAAAAATGCCATGTAAAGTGCACTATTGTACTTACTTTTACTTGCTCCTACAGGTGCTAAGCTTGCCACATAGGCACAAAGTCTAATGTGGCAAGTTAATCAAGAAGAGAGAGACTAGTTTGGTGACCCAAGGAAGAAACAATGCTAAGCGCGTGTACCTAGGTGAAAAGACAATTTTGAGTCTATAGCTAATTAAATGAAGCAAACTTAGCAACACCATTTCATTGGAAGAGGTCACTCCTTGGCAAATGCAATAAATACTAGTACTCCCTGTGTCCCATAATATAAGAACATTTTTGGCACTAAACTAGTGTCAAAAACATTCTTTTATTATGGGGAGATAGAGAGAAGTAAAAAAAATACACTTATAGCCAACTTTGTTGTAGTATGAGTGACTAAGTGATGAATATGTATGACATGCCAACATCAGATAGCCTAATGCACCGTGTTAAATCCCCAAAGGCGCGACCGCGTGAGCGACGCAACGGTCGTGGTAGGCGCGACCATGATACGGGCTGCTGGCAGCCCTTGGATCTGAGATCAAACGGTCGCATGCTAAGTTGCTAAAAATTTGCAGAATAACCCTTCAGGATAGGATATTCACCCATAGGTCTAGAATCACGCCATGCAACCGTTTGATCTCAGACCCAAGGGCTCTCGGAAGCCTGTATCATGGGAGAATGGAAAGCCACTACCCTGTCGTTTGCACGCTGGCAGTTCGCTCCTACTCGTCCCCGCACGTCCTTTAATGCTACGACGGTTCGCTCCTAGTCGTCCCGTCCATTCACATTATGGCAGTTCCACTAATCCGAACCCTCCTCCCAAATCCATGGAGTCCCAAATCTCCACGATTGGCGGCGAGTACAAGGTTAGAACCATCACTGATGATGAGTTCGACGTTATCTACACCCGTTCTTCCGCGATGGTGAAAGGATGCCTTTCTCGCTTCAGACGCATGTTCGAAGACTCAGATGATGAGTGGGTCGCTGGGCTAGATGTTGAGTACACCACAGTCCTGGGACAAGAGAAGGATCTAAAGGACGAAGAGAGGAAGAAGCCTGCCATGATCCAGGTTTGCGTGCATGACTTATGCTTGGTCTATCACATATGCCATGCCGACGTTGAGTGCCAGGATTTTAAGGACTTCCTGAGAGCAACCTAGCCAAATTCATTACTGTAGACTTTGGTAACGACAAAGAAGTCCTACGTCGGATAGGCCTTGTTATAGGCAACACCTTCGACCTCCAGAAGAATCGGCTAGTGTCCTCTCGTCAGCCTTCAATGCTAACCCTGACAGGAGCCATGGTTCATCCTTCGTACGGTAAACTGGAGAAACCTCCATACACATTTCATCGTCATGCATGGCAGCGGAATGTACTAGATATAGACCACATCCACTATGCTGCAATGGATGGCTACCTTTGCTTCAATATCTACAAGGGTTGGATGAAGAGCAAGAGCCAAGTGTGCGGTTCAAGCAAAGAAGTATCGGCCAAGAGGAAGAGGGACAAGGACGAATTCGAGGACGTGGATGAGGACTCCGAGTAAGGTGGCAGTGTCGTTGCTCATGGTGGTTCTAATGCAGTGTCTACCAGAATAGTTGCAAAGTTTAATTTCAGGTGTGCTTAATTTAATTTGAGGGGTGTATTGTGCTGAGCCCCCAGCAGAACTATGTTATGTTTCTTCCTGTTACTTTAACTCTTCAGTACGTACATACTAGTATTTCTTAAATTTCATCTTTTAGTTGGTATAGTACTACCACTTGTTTCTTCACATTATATACGTACAATATATATGGACAACATCATATAGCCAGCAGTTTAGTTGTCAAAGAATTTCAGGGTGCTTAGTTTTGTCAAAGAATTCCAGGGTGCTTAGTTTTATTTGAGGGGTGGGTTGTGCTGGACACCATTATTGTGACTAGCCTTTTTAATAGTACTATATGCATAATTTGGCGACGAGCGCTCTCTATATGTACCACCTTTTTTATAATTTCAAGTTTTGCTCCATGGCGCAATCCATCGATACTACTGTAGTACAAAAGTATACATTTTTTAAAGGCTAGAGGGCGGGGCAGTCTAGCTTGGTCGGTTTCACGAGAGGCGAGGCCCTTTGTGATTTGGCGGATCATGTTGGAAATATGCCCTAGAGGCAATAATAAAAGTGTTATTATTATATTTCTTTGTTCATGATAATAGTCTTTTATTCATGCTATAACTGTATTATCCGGAAATCGTAATACACGTGTGAATACATAGACCACAATATGTCCCTAGTGAGCCTCTAGTTGACTAGCTCGTTGTGATCAACAGATAGTCATGGTTTCCTGGCTATGGACATTGGATGTCGTTGATAACAGGATCACATCATTAGGAGAATGATGTGATGGACAAGACCCAATCCTAAGCATAGCACAAAGGTCGGTTAGTTCGTTTGCTAGAGCTTTTCCAATGTCAAGTATCTCTTCCTTCGACCATGAGATCGTGTAACTCCCGGATACCGTAGGAGTGCTTTGGGTGTATCCAACGTCACAACGTAACTAGGTGATTATAAAGGTGCACTACAGGTATCTCCGAAAGTGTCTGTTGGGTTGACACGGATCGAGACTGGGATTTGTCACTCCGTATGACGGAGAGGTATCTCTGGGCCCACTCGGTAATGCATCATCATAATGAGCTCAAAGTGACCAAGTGGTTGATCACGGGATCATGCATTACGGTACGAGTAAAGTGACTTGCCGGTAACGAGACTGAACAAGGTATTGGGATACCGACGATCGAGTCTCGGGCAAGTAACGTACCGATTGACAAAGGAAATTGTATATGGGGTTTGATCAAATCCTCGACATCGTGGTTCATCCGATGACATCATCGAGGAGCATGTGGGAGCCAACATGGGTATCCAGATCCCGCTGTTGGTTATTGACCGGAGAGTCTCGGTCATGTCTGCATGTCTCCCGAACCCGTAGGGTCTACACACTTAAGGTTCGGTGACGCTAGGGTTATTAGGAAGACTTGTATGTGATTACTGAAAGTTGTTCGGAGTCCCGGATGAGATCCCGGACGTCACGAGGAGTTCCGGAATGGTCCGGAGGTGAAGTTTTATATATGGGAAGTTGTCATACGGACACCGGAAGAATTCGGGGTCCTATCGGTATTGTACCGGGGCCACCGGAGGGGTTCCGGGAGTCCACCGGGAGGGGCCACCCCTCCCGGAGGGCCACATGGGCCGCAAGGGGCAGGGAGCCAGCCCCTGGAGGGCTGGGCGCGCCCCCCACCTTGGGCCCATGCGCCTAGGGTTTGGGAGGAAACCCTAAAGGGGGCGCCCCCCCTTGCTTGGGGGGCAAGCCTCCCCTCCCTGGCCGCCGCCCCCCCTCTAGATCTCATCTAGAGGGGTCGGCCCCCCTTGCCCCTTCCCCTATAAATAGAGGGGTGAGGGGAGGGCTGCAGGACACAACTCAAGGCGCAGCCCCTCCCCTCCCCAACACCTCTCCTCCTCCGTACGTGCTTGGCGAAGCCCTGTCGGAGTACTGCTGCACCAAATACACCATGCCGTCGTGCTGCCGTTGGAGCTGCCTTCCTCAACCTCTCCTTCCTCCTTGCTGGATCAAGACGGAGGAGACTTCGTCCGTCCCATACGTGTGTTGAACGCGGAGGTGCTGTCCGTTCAGCACTAGGTCATCGGTGATCCGAATCACGGCGAGTACGACTCCATCATCACCATCCCCTTGAATGCTTCCGCACTCGATCTACAAGTGGTATGTAGATGCGAACTCACTCCCTTGACTCGTTGCTTAGATGAACTCATAGATGGATCTTGGTGAAACCGTAGGAAATTTTTTAATTTTCTGCAACCTTCCCCAACAGCTCATTACTGCTAGAAGGTGGGGCCTTGTGATTTTACTGCTCGTATAAATGCGCTGACGACCTGATCGAGGAGGAGCAAAGAACCGTGCGGTATACTCAAGTTTTCCACTGGAGTAGTACTGTGACGGAGCACGAAATGTGGCAGCCCAGTGTCATATGGCGATAAAAAATGATCTAATTTGCTAGTCATCTCATTCTTAGCATTGTTCTATTCATTTCCTAAAAAAACCATTGTTCTATTCATGCCTCGCAGAGAACGTGACACGTGCGGCGAAACACCCGAAGCAAAAGATGAAACACAGGAGCAAAAGAAGAAGGAAGATTATCACCCCAAATGATCTAATTCGCCGCGGAGTCGTAACTGCTTCTTCATCGCCTCCATGACCTCCATCTCCTTGCGCGTCTCCTCCGCCATCTTCTTCATTCTCTCCATGACGCGGGATTTCTCGACGCGAGCCTTCATCATCTGTTCCACGGCCGCATTACATACCTTGACAGCAGCCGGTGCTCGATGCGGAGCTTCGCCAACTCCTCCTTCTGTTCCATGACGAGGGCCTGCAACATCTTCATCGAGGAACTACTATTCTCATGCAGCTTCTTCCAGCCGGCGTTCTTCTCCTTCAACAGGTCGATCTCGTGGCAGAGCTTCGCCTTGTCCTCCTGAAGTCGCAGGATTTCGCCGGTCGCCTTCTTCTCCGAGGCAATGCTCTTCTTCAGCAGCATCACCAAGCCGGCGGTCAACTCCCCCTGCTAATTGAGCTTAGCGGGCATGTTGTCGAGGCTCTCCTTCAGCAACTCCAATAAGCCTTGGATGAACTCCTTCTTCTTATTGAGGTGCTTATTGAGCTGATCGGGCATGCTGTCGAGGGATAACGACTCCAGCTCTGCTGACTCGGCATGTTCGCCTCCGCGGCTAGGGCGCTCCTGGGAGCCATCGCCTGCCCGTGAGAGATCTTTCGAGGTCTCTGTGTGGCGGCGAGCCCTCTCTTTTTCTTCCGCAACCTTGGTTGTCGCTCCCTTGTTACGAGTAGTTCTCGACCTAGAGCTCTGCTCACCGGCCATGGCAACGACGGACGAAGAAGAAGCACTTATGAGGAGGAAAGGTAGAGTAATTTTCGGTTAGGTAGTTCCCCTTTTTATAACCTAAGCACTAGCACTAGTACTAATACCTGCATAGTGGGAACACGTTCAGGTTTGGTACGTACTAGTAGGTGTGAGCAGGCTTTCGAATGTGATGGGAACAAGGTAAAGATTAATTGATGGTTTTGGTTTCGAGGCCCGAAACGGCTCCCGATGAGTTTAGCAGAACGTAAATTTCAAGTACTACACTGCTCAAATGCGTAAATATTATGTTACTATCAAAAATTGGCACAAAATACGAAGGAGACCAATGGAAGTACTACTAGCAACCCACGATTTAACTACTCGCATGCGCGCAGTGGAGTAATAATGTCTTTCTTCCGCCCTCACGTCCACTCAATTTGCATGCGCTATATTAATTGACCATCAATGAAGTGAACGACTTTACACGCGTCAAATTATCACATGGGGTGGATCTTGGTATAAAATTGCGTCCGCCCGTGTACCCTTGTGTGTGTGCGAGGGAATGAGTGCGTGTGTGGCGTGTGTGCACATCTTTGCTTCATGCATGTACCGCCAGTATGGCTCAGGGAGGACGAGTGCATTCTTCTGGAACCAGCAGCATGTCACTGTGATCAATCCACGCAAGGAGGTCGCGACAACGCCTCCACATGTGCCACGTGGCTTCATGAACTGTAAGAGAGACACTGTGTAGCGTGCCATTGGTATTCTAATTTAAGTGTTTTGCACATACTCGAAGTACTAGTAAGGTACACGTGCATTGCACGCATCAGATTTTGCAACCAGATTATGAATAAATACCACACTATAGCATGTAAGCTCTGAGTCATATATGCCTGATGTAGCCCTTCGTTTAATTCTTATAGTTCATCTCATTCAAAATCAATTAGGCCTCCTTTGGTTCATAGGATAGGAATAGTATAGGAATAGGAAAATCATAGGAAGTGATATGACATGCATCTCAAATCCTATAGATAAAGAGATGCCATTTGATGCATAGGATAGGAATTTTTCCATTGAGTCTAGGCCAATGTTTTTTCCTTTGAAATGTGAAGGATTGATTCCTATCCTACATAGGAATAGGAATCCATTCCTACAAACCAAAGGGCTCCAAAGGATTTTTTTCCTACAAAGTTCCTATCCTTTGCAATTCCTACAATATTCCTATGAACCAAAGGATGCCTTAGTTTTTATAAAAAATCTAAGAACGCGGGAATAGGAAAAACATGGGACTATAGTGGAATGTCATCTTGAATCCTACAGGATTGTACGAGTGTTTGATTGTGCATAGAAAAATGCAGAATTCTTTCAAAGAGGTTTGAGTGGATGGGATGTTTCCTATGAAATCTAGTGCAAATGAATCATATGGAAATATTCTATGGTTTACAATCCTACGAATCAAACAACCAAGATAGGAAAAATTCCTAATGATTAGAATCCTCCAAAATTCCTTTGAGAATCCTTTGAATCAAAGAAGCCCTTAATCTATTTTATGATTAATGGAATTGTGCGTTGTAAAGCATAAAGTAAAAACAAATAATGGCAATTCAACTAGAAAAAAGTTTGGGCAGTTATGATACGGAAGATTCTAGAACAAAAGAGAACCATTGTTGTTTTGAGGTTTGTGCATTATGCTTAAGTTCATCCATGGAGTCTGCTAGATTGTACATGTGGCAAAATCCGGTCGGGGGCTAGAAGATGGTGCGAGGGGCCGAGTGGAGGGAGACTATGAAGGAATGCACAAGTGCGAGATCGATATTTAGAGAGAGGGGGCAAACACGTGCGCTGTTGCACGCAGTGGCGGAGCCATGAAAAATAAATGAGCTAGGGGGCCAAGCATTGCTAATCCTTTACGAGGAGGGTCAATTCATGAACTTAAACCATTTTTAGCAGCAATTGTCTAACGATCACATTCATATTAGCCTCGATATATAGTGATGTTAGGGGGGGGGGGGCAGGGCCCTTATTGCCCCCTGTCTTCGCCATTGTGCACGCGTTTGAGAGATGAAGCGGAAGGCATGGATGATGAGAGGGGGACAGTGGATATATAATTAATGTGGGTGTATTAGCTATATATGTTAATCCTATATAGAGAGGTATAGATTGATCGACGTGGACGTGGGAAAGAGGGTGAGACCTCACTGGATATATTGATTGATCGGTTTGTGTGGAAAACTATGAAAGACCTAGCTATATACACACATACATAGAGGAATATCGATCGTTACGCATGCACGCGTGAGAGATAAAGAATGCCCGATATGATGGAGAGGGGGATGTGTGTGGGTGTGTGCCTTCATGGGAGAGCGACCTGAAGAAAAAGATTGCATGCGTGTGATAGATAATGCCGACTGGTAGTGTGTGTGCATGCATGCATGAGAGAAAGTTAGTGGTACAATTATAAAGAGAAGACTACTGTGTGGGTGTAAAAGAATAGGTGAGGTCATAATCAATGTAAAGTTGAATTCAAATATTTGAATAAGAGATTCTGATGTTTGAAACCCATGCATGCATGAATATAACGGAGATCTGCGCGGTGTGGTTTGGAAACGAGCATGTTGTAATGTATACACATTGAACAAGGTCAGCCTGATTTGAATTTGAGATACCGATGACAGACATCATTTGGCCATGTCGCATCCGTGCATGGACACACTATTCTAATTGGAGATGATGGGCGGCTTTCGCATCACATATCTATATCTATACCCCTATATATATTATATTTTATATTTTTTTATATTTTGTGCGGGTAACTTTAACTTTGAAAGATGGTCATCGGATGAGGCGAATCCGATGGTCCAAAGATGGCAAATTTGAGCACTACTGGTCGTTGGATATCATCTAGATTCCACCAGATTTCGCCACATGTGTAATCTAGAAGACTCCATGGTTGAACTTAAGCATAATGCACAAACATCAAAACACAAGCACTTCTTATTTGTTCTAGAATCTTCCATATCAGAATTGCCCAAATGTTTTTCTACATGATTTGCCATTATTTGTTTTTACTTTATTTCTTACAATGAACAATTTCATGAATCTTAAAATAGATTAGCTTTCTTATAAAAACTAGATGATTTTGAATGAAATGAACTATAAGAATTAAACAAACATCTACATCATGCATATATGACTCAAAGCTTGCATGCTATAATGTGGTATTTATTCATAATTTGGTTGCCAAATCTCATGCGTGCAATGCACGTGTACCTTACTCTAGTCTAAATGGTGTTTGTGTGTGTGTTGTGCGGTGTTGAGGTGCAAATTGTCTTTTTTTGGGTACACGTTAAGCTTGTTCTTCCGAAATTTCAAGCCGCGCCTTGTTATGCCGAAAATTCAAGCTAGCGCCTCTGTCTATCGTGCTACAAAACTCCCGCCTCTTCAACCCGCGCCTTGTTAGCCCGAAATATTTAAGATATATCTTTGTCTCGTTGTGCTCCGACAACTCCCTCCATCTCAACCCACGCCTTGCTATTCCGAAATTACAACGCGCGCGAAAACTCCCACCTCCTGTGAAATCCCGACACGCGAAATGCCCGTGGTACCCCTGAACCGAAAGAACCGCCTCAAATCGGTGGGGGTACTTTCGTAACTTACCCCACATTTCGGACAAGCGCGTCTCTAAGCCATGGTTCCCCACTGCCATCCCATCCGCCCACCCATTCGTACACAGAGGCCACGAAAACCCGCGACGAAACCCCACACCCTGCTACGTCCGCCACCCAGCCGGAGCCTCTTCCCCGACGATGTCGTCCACAGCAACACCTTGACGTCCCTCATCCACCGTACCGGATGAGGATCCATCGTCGATCTCATCATCCCGTCGGTTCAGCCACCCCGTCCTCCACCTCCAAGGAGCTGCCCTGACGTTCCCCTCATCTTTCGCGCCACCTCCATTCCCACACCGTCGTCTTCACCTGCACAACCGGAAGAGCATCATCATCACTGTTTCCTCGGATGAAGCTGTGGCCTAATAGGCGCCACCAAAGAGGTTGTACACTAATCGCCGCATTTTCTTCTTGATTCGATCTCACAGTGCGGCTGGCGCTCGGTCCCGAGCCGACACGGTGCGTCTCCATCAACGGCGGCGTCGCCGGCCACTTCCTCCACGACATCGCTCCCTCTGCGGCGACGTCCACATCAGTAGGAGCTGCTGCTGCTTTAGCTCTCGCTCGCGCTGCTGCTCTACTATTGCTCTCGGTCCCCTGCCTAGTCTGCTCTTGCTCGCCTTGCTGCTCTCGCTCTTGCTCTTGCTTGCGATGCTGCTCCGATTTAGCTACACTTCAGTCGACTGAATCCACTTTTGGGTCAATCGATTTTCAGGGGGGGCTCGCCGGGTTGAAGGAAGAACCAGCCGCGGCGGGGAGGGGGCTCACCGGAGAGGTACCCCACTATCTATCTTAGGGTTCAGGATGGGGGCGGTGGTTGCCGGCGGTGGCGGGGCGTTGGCGGGGCGGTGGCGTGGGGATCGCCGAAGAAAAAGCTCGGCACGGGGGGCCTAGAGGGATGGCCGTGGCGGTGGCAGACCGGCGGTGGGGAGTGTTTTCGGGGCAGGCGGGGCGGCGCACCGCCGGCCGCGGGCGGCGGGGGCTGCTGTTTGGCCGGTGCTGGCTGGCGGCTCAGGGGGGTGGAGGTTGAAGATGAACCGTGGGCCCTTGATTTCGTATCCAACGGCTGCAAAATCGACTTACCAGAGATGAAAAGGTCAGTCGACCGACGTGTAGCCTCACCTTGCTAGTGCGTTCAGTTTCGACAGCAAAATTCAGTTTCGACAGCAAAATTCAGTTTTGATAGTTAAGTTCAGTTTCGACAGTTAAGTTCAGTTTTGACAGTTAAGTTCAGAGATGAGCGGCTGATGTATTTTACATCTAGCACTTTGTGGTTATGTATTTTACGTCATGTATTGGAGATGCTATTAGAATTCCACTCAGGTTAACATTGTTCGTTGTCTCTCTTGTCCCGCTTCAGCCTCGGCGTCGTACAACTCACCGGAGCTGCTCCAACGATGAAACCCTCCATCACAATGGAGCAGTACCTCGGGCTCCATCTCCAGACGCCTAAGATCTTCTTCCCCTCCTCCGACAGCCAAGCCAGCCGGAGCATCCTCACCGGCCAACCCAATCACGCTGAGATCGACATGGCTTCGCCAAAGAGGTTGTACACTTGTTGCATCTCTTTTTTACTCTACATGTTGTATATATTGTCCACTGAGCACTCGTAGTAACATGAAATACGATTATTTTATCCTACTATATGACAAGCAGTGAGGTACGAGGCAACTTAGCTATCCGTGATGGACTCTCTTGAACGCCATCATTATTTATCTCTGCGCGTTTGAGCTGTGCATTTGTCGATGGGCCTCGGAGTTGAGCTAGTATGGCAGTGGCCTGGGTCCAAAGTAATAGAAGTAGCACAAAAACATTTTTTTAGTGTAGGATTTTCCTTGCTCAAGCCTGCCTACTAGAATCGCCAGTGCTTGAAAGGAAAAGTGAATGAAAACATAGGAATTGGAAAGTTTCCTATGGTACTACTTTTCATGAATTTGGTGCAAAGGAATGGAGCAAAGGAAAACTATAGGATTTGTTCCTTTAGTGTCTCATTGAAAGAAAAATCGTAGGAATTCTAATTTCCACTTCTCCTCCTTTTCATATTCCTATTCATCAAGCACAAGACTAAGAGATAGTAGCATAATAGCATTATAACCGTACATTTTCTTGTGGTTTGACTTAATCTCACCATGCTTTTTTTTGCATCCTGTGATCTTCCAATTGTTGTGAATCAAACACCTAGATTGGCAGAAATCCTGTGTTTTTAAATTCTCTGTTTTGCACGTGCATTCCTATCCTATTCCTGTATATTTCCTATCCCTGCATTGTTAGAATTCTCAAATTCAAACAAGCCCTTACTCAATTACTTCTGTTACAGATATGTGTCAAAGAAAACCTTGTGTGGTTTGTCCTGCTCCTGCGGCGCTGTGTTCCACCCCAGCTCAGCTACTCCAACGACGGAAGGGTTCACCACAGCAGGGATCCGCTCTCTAGACTGTCTTTCGCCGCCTCAGATCTTCTTCCCCGCTGACGGTAGCCACGACAACTACATTACCATCATCAACTGAGCAGTGACCTTGAGGACCACACGGGTCCTCAAGAGAGGTCGCACTCTTCCGTGTCTGCTTACGTTATGCGTCGCTTAATATGATGACATGCTACATTATCCTCGTGTTCACCTATTAGACTCCGAGTCAGGTCCAAACTAATGCTGAAACTTGAGTTTTTAAATGGTTGTGGGGTACATATTGGGGCAACAATCAGTACTATCTGTCTACTATCTGGTTAATCTCCGGTGTCTACTATGATTTTCATGTTGGGTGCAAACAAACATTAAAGGAGCCATTATCTGTATTTTTTTAACTAAAGCTATTATCTGCCTGCTATCATTGGTTTTGGGTCTATCCACAGTTTGCTACCATCACTCTGGATTTGTGCATGCACTCCTTACATAATCTCACTATGTTTTATTCCTATGCATGCCAGTTATTGTACACAATGGAACTGATCATGTAGAGCAAAAGAGACGAGCCTTGCGTGGCAATAAAATTTCATGCATACGTCGTTCCATGGTGGGCGCAAAGGCAACCCCCCTCCACCCATTTCGGATCGTAATCAAGAGGAAGATAACTGTTCTGAGGGGGATTCAGAAGGAGAAGACCACTCCTATTTACCCCATGAGGTCTTCGCTCTAACTTGGCATGCTGATGTTGGTAATATCATGCATATGGTGCCTTGCATTGCTTACTGTATACATTAAAGATGTCATCTGCTTAGTTTAGACATGCTTTGTGTCAATGCCATCTATTTAGTTTCTTTATCGTATATGTGAATTATGCAATGCCATCTTGTCTAGCCAGGCATCATATATGTGGATTTTTCAATGCCACCCTGGTTAGCCAGTCATCTTTTATGTGAATTATATCATGGCATAATTTTTTTTATTACATGTTAAATTTGTCAAAATTTTAGTACATTCAATTACTCTTCCTGTGCATCAGCCATTCGGCACGGTCATGGAAAAATCTGGAGTGGAAACAAGGTCTTCAGAGCAGACAATGTTGTCTGACGAAGCGCATGTGTTGTTGGTTACCGATAGCTCCTCAGAGGAGGATTCAGAGACAGATGACCAGTCATATTTCCCCCCGAGGTGCATGCCCTAACTTGGCAGGGTTATGTTGCTCATATCGTGCGTATGGTATCTTGCATTGCTATGTCATTTGCTTAGTTTAGACATGCTTTGTGTGAATGCCACCTGTTTAGTGTCCAATTACCATATATGTGAATTATGCAATGCCATATTGTTGCAAGACATTATATATGTGAATTATGCAATGTTATCTTGTTGCAAGGCATTATGTATGTGAATTATGCAATGCCATGTTGTTTAGGCAAGCATCATATATGTGAATTATATCATGTCATCCTTTTTTGTATTTCTCATTGCTTTTGTTGACAATGTTTGTATATTCAACTGCTCTTCCTGTGCATCAGTCATTTGAATTGGTGATGGAGAAATCTGGAGTGAAAACAAGGTCTTCAGAGCAGACAATGCTACCTGCTGAAGCAGGTACCTTGTTGGTTACAGATAGCTCTTCAGAGGAGGATTCAGAGGCAGATGACCAGTCCTATTACCCCCCCCCCCTGAGGTGTATGCTCAAACTTGGCAGGGTTATATTACTCATATAATGCATATGTTGTATTGCAATGCTTAGTTTTTACATCATATACACAATATCGAATGCCATCTCCTTAGTTGACACATCATATATGCGATTGCCCTCTACTCACTTCCTTAGTATATAAATCATATATTTGAATTATGTCATGCCATGATGTTTACATAGACAACTTGTATCTGAATTATGGCATGCCAACCCATTTTCTAAAGACATAATATAGTTATATCATCTCATCTTGTTTACATAGTCATAATATTTTAAATTATGTCATTCTATCCGTGAATTATATCATGCCATCATGTTTCAGCATGTTTGTGATTTATGGCATGCCAACCACTTTAATAGACAAATCGTATAGTTATATCACATCATCCTGTTTACATAGTCATCATATTTTGAAGTATGTCATTCTATCCTGTTTAGTTAGCCATCATACATTTGAAATTGTGTCATGCTATCCTGTTTAATTAGCCATCATATATGTGAAATTATGTCCTGCTATTCTGTTTGCTTAGACAACATAAATGTGAATTATTTCATGCCCTGTTTTCTTCCCTACTATCCATTGCACCTGTCTATCTTACAATGTCTGTACATTCAATTACTTTTCTTGTTTATCAACCATTTCAATTGGAGGGAGTGATGGCGGTATCTGTGGGAGTAAAAACACGGTCTTCAGAAAAGATCGTGCTACCTGTCGATGCAGATAGAACCACGATTGTACTTGCCCAAGAACTAGCTGATGAGGATACAGACCCTGGGTAGGGTCATAGGCTCGACCTATACGTCCTACCCAAGGTCACTACCCTGGAAGATGGAAAGACCAAGAGTCAACAGAAGAGCACCAGTCTCATATGTCGAGTGCAATCCACTCGACGGTCACGCCACTCGACGGTCACTACCTATCGTCACTCGACCATAAGGAAGGTCACTCGACCATATCGAAGACCAGTAGTCGGAAGAGTATGCAATGGCCAGATATTTACTCCTTAGTCTTCATGAGCATTAAGAGTACTTAATGCTGGCGTTACCAGTAATGCCCCTTACTTTATGTACATTAGTTCCCTTGTAATGGAGTGGGGCTGGGGGTCCTGGCGCACTCTATATAAGCCACCCCCTCCTCTGGCACAAGGGTTCGCACCCTCTGTAATACAAGAAACATAATCCAATCAACCGCCTTCGGGCACCGAGACGTAGGGCTATTACTTCCTCCGAGAAGGGCCTGAACTCGTAAACCTCGTGTGTACATCTTCGCCATAACTAAGATCTTGCCTCTCCATTCCTACCCCCCTTTCTACTGTCAGACTTAGAACCACGACAGTTGGCGCCCACCTTGGGGCAGGTGTCTTAGCGACTTATTGGTGAAGTCGCAAGTTTTTTCGATCACCATCATGGTTTCCGGCGGCGAGATGGTTCAGGGCCACAAGATCCGTCTCGGCGCGCTCGTTTTCGTCATCGAAGACTCGGTGTGGCTTCAGGAAGCTCCGCTGGACGTTGAGGTGCTCCCCGTCCGAGGGGCGACGCACTTTCGCGCGTGCGTTTGCGGCGTCCTTCTCCGGCAGCCGTCGACTCAGTATTAGTCGGCTCCGGTGGTGTTTTCTCTCCCCGCTGTTCGCTGTCGCAAGCGGTCCGGTCGATCATGGCTTCAGCGCTGGGTGAAACACGTGGTGGCTCAGCGCTCGACCACCCATCAAGTTGCGGCAATCGAGCCCGATGAAACCCTCCATGGCATGTTTGATCTGTCGACTAGCTCCGTGGAGACTGCATCCGAGTGCGATAGCAGCGATCCTGCAACCGAAGTCCTGATGGTCGATGGTCCTCACAGCCCGCCTGGGTTCCACCGTGAGGGCGACGGCGATGGAGGCGGTAATCCATTGCACGTCCATGAGGAATACCGAGCCGAGCCCCTCTCTTCGCAGCAGAGGGAAGAACTTCGTCGCCGCAACATGGATGCACTCCATACGCCCATCGTTGGAGAAACCCCCGAGGCTCGGGCCTTGGAGGAGGTGCGCCTAGCCAACTTGGCTGAGTGCACTCGACTGGATAACCTTCAGTGCGCCCTTGACGAGCACGCCCAGGAGAGGGTCCATGAATCCAGTCGACGACAGCTTTTCCCACCTCCACCTAAGGTATACCGCACTCCGATTCAGAATCTCACAGCTGCAGCCCGAATAGCAGAGTCGATCCAGCCTTCCTAGTCGGAAGCTGGCAGAGGGCTGATGCAGATCCGGGCCCTGCTCAGGGCAGCAGGAGAGCAGAATACAGCAGTATCTTAGCCACGGAATAGGATTCATAGCAGATCCGTTGCAGCGGACACGGGTCAGTCGGCTCACAGCCCAAGATCGCCTCCGCTGCGTGAAGGCCGTGGGCAGTATGATCATCCACTCGACCGTGACAATCGTCGTTGGGGACCCACGCCTCCTCTGAGGAGTGCATCATATGTGCCTCGGCGGAACGATGATAGGCGCCATCACAGTGGTGAGCGCAGGAATTCAGTCGACCCAAGGGAACCGGGCTTCGACGCGAGGTCTATCCTTGTTCAAGGCCTGGTCGACCGGAACAGAGCACACAGAGATGACCCTGGCAGAGATCGTCCAAGTGGCAGCCAAGTGCATGTTTCTGGTCCCGAGTGTTTTAGCACAGCCATCAGGGCAGCAGTGATACCTCCCAACTTCAGGCTGGCATCCAGGGTCAATAAGTTCAC
Source organism: Triticum dicoccoides (assembly GCF_002162155.2). Classification (NCBI taxonomy): domain Eukaryota; kingdom Viridiplantae; phylum Streptophyta; class Magnoliopsida; order Poales; family Poaceae; genus Triticum; species Triticum dicoccoides. Next base: position 494,939,304 of record NC_041385.1, read on the forward strand.
TAGTGAATCCAAGCCTGAAACTTGGCATGAAGATTATCGAGTGGCTGTGCAGATTGGGGGCGGTAACGACGAGATAGCGATGAAGCATCTCCCACTCATGTTGGAAGGATCAGCCCGAGCATGGCTAACTTAGTTGGCTTCGAGCAGTATTCATAGTTGGGAAGAGCTATCCCGAGTGTTCGTGAGAACTTTTGAGGGCACGTGCAAGCGACCTGGAGGATTGCCTGAGCTGCAGCACTGCATGCAGAAGCCGAATGAGACTTTGAGGGAGTTCATCCAGAGATGGTCCACTTTGCATCACACCGTCGAGAATGTTTCAAAGCATCAAGCTGTGTGCGCCTTCAAGGAAGGCGTCAAATACAGAGAGTTGGTCTTGAAATTCAGTCGGACTGGGGATATGACTCTGGCTCGAATGATGGAGATAGCCACCTGGTACGCTAACGGGGAAGAAGAGGATCGACTGTGTAGCGGGAAGAGCAAACCAGTCGGCCAAGAGACCGGTGGAGGTAACTCCAGCCGGAAGCAGAAGCGCAAGGCCGAGCCGGCGGCGCCTGGAGAGATTGCGGCAGTGAATCAAGGGAATTTTAAGGGAAAACCTAAGGGGTCCTGGGCCCCTAAGAAGGTGAAGGATAAGGAAGGGAATGATGTGCTGGATTTTCCGTGCCACATCCACACAAAGAAAGATGAGGAAGGTAATCTGATTTACCCAAAGCATACCACCCGGTAGTGTCGACTCCTAATCCAGCAGTTCCGAGAGAAACAACCCAATGAGAAGGAGAAGGAGTCGGACCAAGGTGAAGATGAAGAGGAAGACGATGGTTATCCCAAAGTCAATTCCACTCTGATGATATTTGCTGACGTTGAAAGCAAGAGTCGATTGAAGGTCATCAACAGGGAGGTCAACATGGTCGCTCCTGCGGCAACGACCACCTACCTGAGATGGTCTCAGACAGCCATTATGTTCGACCAGTCTGACCACCCTGCTCGCGTGGCCACCCCTGGGAGGCAAGCTCTGGTGGTCGACCCCGTGGTTGGGGGCACTCGACTAACCAAAGTACTGATGGACGGTGGCAGTGGTCTGAACATCCTCTACGCTGAGACCTTGAAGGGGATGGGCATTCCGATGTCCAAGCTTAGCGAGAGCAATATGAGTTTTCATGGTGTTATTCCTGGAAAGAAAGCCGAATCACTCGGCCAAATCACCCTTGACGTGGTTTTCGGTGACTCAAAGCATTACCGTAAGGAGAAGTTGACATTTGAAGTCATGGATTTCCAGAGTGCCTATCATGCCATTTTGGGTAGGCCAGCGTATGCACGCTTTATGGCTCGACCATGTTATGTGTACCTCAAACAGAAGATGCCTGGCCCCAAAGGTGTGATCACAGTTACAGGCAATCGACAGAAGGCTGAGGAGTGTTTCCAGAAAGGCTCCAAGATCGCCGATGAACAAATGGCAGCAGATGAGTTCCATGAATATCAGAAGAATGCAGATCCGAGTGATTTTCTCAGAGCCAAGAAACCTGCCACAGATTCTGCATTCCAATCGACTGGTGAGACGAAGCCAATTCATATTCACCCGACGGATCCCAATGCCGCACCAACCCATATATCAATAACACTCGACAGCAAATAGGAAGAAGCACTCGTCCAGTTCCTCCGTGAGAACTGGGACATCTTTGCATGGAAACCTTTTGACATGCCAGGTGTGCCCAGGGGACTGGCCGAGCACCGTTTGTGCCTCGACCCCAAAATAAAACCCGTCAAAGAACACCTTCGGCAGTCTGCCGTGCAGTAGAGGAAAGCAATTGGCGAAGAAGTGGCTCGACTGTTGGCAGCAGAGTTCATCCGTGAAATCTATCACTCCGAGTGGTTAGCCAATGTAGTCATGGTTCCCAAGAAGGATAATTCACTTTGTATGTGCATTGATTTCAAGCATATCAATCGGGCCTGCCCGAAAGATCACTTCCCTCTCCCTCGCATCGATCAGATTGTTGACTCGACTGCGGGGTGTGAGCGCTTGTCTTTCTTAGATGCATATTCTGGATACCATCAGATCCGATTGTATGGTCCCGATGAAATAAAAACAACCTTCATCACCCCATTCGGGTGCTTTTGCTATGTCACCATGCCTTTTGGTTTGAAAAATGCCAGAGCCACATTCATGAGAATGATTCAGAAGTGCCTGCTCACTCAAATCAGTCGGAATGTGGAAGCGTACATGGATGACATTGTGGTCAAGTCTCGCAAAGGTTCCGACCTATTGACTGACCTTGCAGAAACCTTTGCCAACCTGAGAAGGTATGATATCAAGCTTAATCCGTCAAAGTGCACGTTCGGAGTTCCAGGAGGAAAGTTACTCAGTTTTCTCGTTTCCGAACGAGGGATCGACGCCAATCCAGAAAAAGTTGATACCATCCTCCGAATGAAATGCCCCGTACGAGTGCATGACGTTCAGAAGCTGACTGGTTGTCTGGCTGCCCTGAGTCGATTCGTTTCTCGTCTCGGTGAAAAGGCCTTGACTCTTTACCGATTGATGAAGAAGTCTGATAAGTTCGAGTGGACAGATGAAGCTGAAGCAGCGTTTGCAGAGCTCAAAACCCTGCTTTCCACCCAGCCGGTGCTCGCTGCGCCAATCAGCAAAGAGCCTTTACTGCTCTACATTATAGCCACTGGACAAGTTTTCAGCACAGTACTCACGGTCGAGCAAGAAGAAGAAGGAAAAGCTTACAAAGTTCAACGCCCAGTCTATTATCTCTCTGAAGTTTTGACTCCATCCAAGCAATGATACCCACATTATCAGAAGCTTGTCTATGGAATTTACATGACCATGAAGAAGGTGGCGCATTCTTTCTCTGACCACTCCATTATAGTCGTCAGCGACGCACCACTATCTGAAATTCTGAATAACAGAGACACAACTGGTCGAGTGGCAAAATGGGCGATTGAACTCCTTCCATTAGATATCAAGTTCGAGGCAAAGAAGGCCATCAAGTCTCAGGCAATTGCAGATTTCCTTGCCGAGTTGATTGAGCAGCAATTGCCGACTCAAGTTCACTCGGAGCATTGGACTATGTTCTTTGATGGCTCCAAGATGCTGAATGGTTCAGGTGCTG
>NC_041385.1:494942588-494944686 GCF_002162155.2 Triticum dicoccoides
TACGTTCTCCAGATTCATTTTGATTCCTCCAATACCAAAGCCAAATATGAAGCATCTATACGGGTTGCGTATGGCCATTTCACTCGGCGTCCATCGCCTTATGGTCTACGGCGACTCAGATTTGGTGGTTAACCAAGTGATGAAGGAATGGGATGTCAGGAGCCCAGCCATGACAGGTTATTGCAATGGAGTGAGAAAGCTGGAGAAGAGGTTTGAAGGTTTGGAGCTCCACCATATACCCCGACTGAAAAATCAAGCTGCAGATGAGTTGGCCAAGATAGGCTCAAAGAGAGAAGCCATTCCCCGAAACGTGTTTCTGGAACATATCCATTCGCCTTCGGTTCAGGAAGATCCTTTCACCGAAGAGTCACCGCAGCCCAAGAGTGCCACGGATCCAACTGAAGTTGAAGTCCCAGCCGTGGTCGACTTAATCATGGAGGTTTTGGTCATCACTCCCGACTGGACAGTACTATACATTGCATACATTCTTAGGAAGGAACTCCCAGAGGATGAAGAAGAGGCTCGATAGATCGTCTGGCGGTCTAAAGCCTTTACTGTGATAAAAGGACAGTTGTTTAGAGAGAGTGTAACTGGAGCCTGCCAGAAGTGCATCACGCCCGAAGAAGGCCGAATGATCCTTAACGATATTCACTCGGGGACCTGTGGTCACCATGCGTCCTCTCGGACCATCATAGCCAAAGCATACCGAGCCGGGTTTTATTGGTCGCACGCTAACGAGATGGCAAAGGAAATAGTGGACAAGTGTGAAGGTTGTCAGTTTTATTCCAACATGTCCCACAAACCTGCATCAGCTCTGAAGACTATTCCACTCATCTGGCCTTTCGTTGTTTGGGGTTTGGACATGGTTGGACCTCTGAGGACAGGCAGGAGTGGATTTACACATGTGCTGGTAGCAGTCGACAAGTTCACCAAATGGATCAAAGCCAAACCCATCAAGAGCCTTGAAGCAAGCACAGCCGTGAGTTTCATCAGAGAACTTATATTCAGGTATGGCGTCCCACATAGCATCATCACGGATAACGGCTCGAACTTTGATTCTGAAGAGTTCAAAGCTTTTTGCGCCTCCCAAGGCACGAGGGTCGATTACGCTTCGGTCGCCCATCCCTAGTCGAAAGTACAGGCGGAATGAGTGAATGGATTGATTCTCAAAGGGTTGAAGCCTCGGTTAATGCGTGACCTCAAGCACGCGGTAGGGGCTTGGGTCGACGTACTCCCATTGGTGCTTGGGGGTTGAGGACAACCCCCAATTGGTCGACTGGATGGACTCCATTCTTTCTAGTCTACGGAGCCGAAGCCGTTTTGCCGAGAGATTTGCACCACAACGCTCCGCGAGTCGAACTCTTCTCAGAAGAAGAAGCAGAGCAAGCTCGACAAGATGCAGTCGACCTCTTGGAGGAGGAAAGAGAGATGGCCTTGATCTGGTCGACCATTTATCAGCAAGACTTGCATTGATTCCATGCCAAGAACGTAAGGGGTCGTGCATTCCAGGAAGGGGACTTGGTCCTCTGAGTGGATCAACAAAAGCCACACAAGCTCGCCCCCGCTTGGGAAGGCCCTTTCGTCATCACCAAAGTGCTCCACAATGGAGCGTATCGTCTCTTCAACATCGAACACAATAAAGATGAGTCACGCGCCTGGAATGTGGATCCGCTCCGCCTTTCTATTCTTAAATGTTTAGACCGATCAGATGTAATAAGAAATACCTTTTAGTTTGACTATCAAAAGACATAATTTACTCCTTCTGAATAGTTGCTGTTCATTTCTTTTGTGTACATTACCTTAGCTGCGAATCTATTTCGCCTGAGTCGAATCGATAGAAATCCTACCGAGTGATGAGTCTGCCTCTCACTCGGGGGCTTAGCTGCAGCCCAGTGCTCGCCTAAGTGATAAAAATCCTACCGAGTGGTGAGTCTGTCTCTCACTCGGGGGCTTAGCTGCAGCCCAGTGCTCGCCTAAGTGATAAAAATCCTACCGAGTGATGAGTCTGCCTTTGGGGGCTTAGCTGCAGCCCAGTGCTCGCCTAAGTGATAAAAATCCTACCGAGTGGTGAGTCTGCCTCTCACTCGGGGGCTTAGCT
>NC_041385.1:494944889-494945517 GCF_002162155.2 Triticum dicoccoides
CGAATGAAGAGCAATCCTCTCACTCGGGGGCTTAGCTGCAACCCAGTGCTCGCCTAAGTTTGAAAAAATCCTACCGAGTGGTGGGCGAACCTCCCGCTCGGGGGCTTAGCTGCAGTCTCGTACTCGCCTAAGTTTGAAAAAATCCTACCGAGTGAAGAGCAATCCTCTCACTCGGGGGCTTAGCTGCAGCCCAGTGCTCGCCTAAGTTTGAAAAAATCCTACCGAGTGGTGAGCGAACCTCCCGCTCGGAGGCTTAGCTGCAGTCTCGTACTCGCCTAAGTTTCAAAAAATCCTACCGAGTGAAGAGCAATCCTCTCACTCGGGGGCTTAGCTACAGTCTCGTACTCACCTAAGTTTTGAAAACCTTACCCAATCGGTCGACTGGAATGTCAAGACCATTGCTGAGTACCTTGCTGATGAGCTGATCAATGTTGCGCAAGGATCACCAGATCAGTCGATCGGAACGTCAAGACCATTGCTGAGTGCCTTGCTGATGAGCTGATCAATGCTGCGCAAGGATCATCAGATCAGTTGATCGGAACGTCAAGACCATTGCTGAGTGCCTTGCTGACGAGCTAATCAATGCTACGCAAGGATCACCCGACCGGTCGACTGGAACGTCAAGACC
>NC_041385.1:494945745-495140541 GCF_002162155.2 Triticum dicoccoides
AGTGCCTTGCTGATGAGCTGATCAATGTCGCGCAAGGATCACCCGATCGGTCGACTGGAACGTCAAGACCATTGCTGAGTACCTTGCCAATGAGCTAATCAATGTTGCGCAAGGATCACCAGATCCGTCGATCGGAACGTCAAGACCATTGCTGAGTGCCTTGCTGATGAACTGATCAATGCTGCTCAAGGATCACCCGACCGGTCGACTGGAACGTCAAGACCATTGCTGAGTACCTTGGTGATGAGTTGATCAATGCTACTCAAAGATCGCTCGATCAGGCGACTGGCCATTCTTCTCCAGAAGTTGCATTAAGCAAACGGACAATAATTTGAGAGAAAGGCGAATTTCATTCGAAGACAGACGCAATATGTGGGGTGATAAATCCGAAGTTTCTTAACCGCAAAATAAAGTGCTCGAGCATCAGGCCCGAAGGAGTTTTAACGATTACAAATCCACTCGGCATTCCGAGGCAAATAAAAGTGGTGACATAATGTTTTTTAATCACTTGGCGGGAGAAAGACTGGCCGGGTCGCAGAAGCTGTCAAGGTCGATGCTGTCGGCGATGCGAGTGGCTGCCTCAAGGAAAGTGTCCATGAAGTCCTGGAAGGAGTGCTTCTTGGTGTTCGCCACTTTGAGAGCTGCTAGCTTGTCTTCCTTGGCCTCCTTGCAGTGCACTCGGACCAAAGACAAGGCGACGTCAGCCCCACAACACAGAGAAGATTTCTACCACTCTTGCACTCGGTCTGCGATCTGGTTTAGCCGAGTCATCAAGGACTCGAGGTCTTGAGACATTTCCGCCTCAAGCCAGAGCTCGGCGTCCACTTGGACCATCGCCACCTTTAGCCGAGCCAGATAGTCGACTACACCATCCAAGCGCGATTCCAGTCGAAGCAAGTTCATCGCGACTTCATCTTTCATGGGGCAGTTGATGGGGTCGAGACCTATCTCGACCCGTCCAGTTTCAGCATCAAAGTCCTGACAGAGTTCTGTTTCATCACAATGAACAATGAGTCGACAATATTGCAAATCCCAGTCGATGACAGTTATTTAACTGAATAGACATACCTTCAAGCTTCAGGACAAGCTTTGCCGCAAGTTGTTCTAAATGAGACTGTAGCTTGCCGATCTTGGTCCTGTGGCCCTCAACTTCAGCGGTCAAGTTCTCCTTGACCTTCCTCAGTTGCTCGACTTCACAATTAGCGTCCGAGATAGCCGTCTTCAATGTCCCGTTCTCATCCTCCAACTTGCCAACTGAAGCCAGCTTCTCGTCCGCAAGCTTCGTCTTCTCGTGCGCTTCCTTTTGAGCAGCTGCCAGGTCTAGATCCTTCTGCTCCAAAGCTTCCTTCATCCTCTCTAAAGAAACAACACTCTTCAGACGAGACTGAAGTTGGCGATTTTCACTACCCACATATGCTTGTGTGAATTCACTCGGTTCAAAGAGACTGAAAGAAAAGCCAGCGCCAAGTGTGAAGCTACAAAGCAGACAAAATGACCGAGTGATTACCTCCCATGATGGTTGTTTCTTCTTGAGCTTTCTTCAGATTCTTCTTCGCAAGTTCGAGATCAAGTTCAACACTGATATGCTTCTTCTTTAATTCGGTGAGCCGAGATCCAAGATCACAAGACCTCTGCAGCCAGAAGGACAAACATGTCAGTCGACACATACAAGTGAAGGAAAAGATTTACTCTAAGACTACTGCCGAATCAAATATTCAATAGTAGTCTCGGGGACTACACCCAGTGAGTGAACTTAGCGTGCCCCCACTGGATCAGATCAATACTCAGTGAAGAGTTAAAAAAAGAAGAGACAGAATGATCAACACTCATCAGACCTCAGTCGACTGCCAGCAGCCGACCGTGGTCTTGGTGACTACACCCAGTGGGTGCACTCGACGTGCCCCCACTGATTCGGAAAGTGCAAAATCAGAGATTTCTTGAGTTCTAAATGAAGGAACACCCACTGGGTGATCAGATATAAAGCAACGTTCAAAAGTTCGGTCCGAAGTTTACTGACCTGGACATTGGTCTGAAGGGCAGTGCTGGCATTGTAGGCTATCTGACTAGCTTCATGCATCACTTTCACCTACTCCATGAAAAGATTCGCCTGGCGAAGAGCTTCCCTAGCGGCACTCGGCGAGTCGTCCGGAGTTTGATATGTAGCAAAGAGGAATGGCTCCATAGGGGTCAAAGTAGTGGCCGGGTCAGACAAGTGGAGTTGCACCGGTGCAGCATGCATCTATGCAGTCGACCCCGACGGACGATCAGTCCTCAACGAGTTAGCAAATGTGACGTTAGTCCGAGCTATCGCCTCGGGTGCCGGTGTCGACTGAGGGATTTGGACTTCAAGTCTCCTTCTGCTCGAACCTCCACTCTTCTTCTTCCTCTCTCGTAGAGGCACTTCTTCTTCCTCGTCATCAGGGAGCACAACGATATCTTGCGGAGCTACATAAGAAGAGAAGTATCAAATTTTCAGTCAATCGACCACCCACTTAGTTAAAGAGAACTGGGTTGAATGAACTTACCAGCTCGTGAGGTGGCTTCTTCGTCTTCTGGTGCCTTGTCAACGTCCATGTCAGTGGCAGCAGAGGCGGGGCTGGAAGGACACAAGAATTAGTCAGTCGGACCGAGACAACCTTCAGTCGACTTACAGAAACGCAAACAGGATACCCACCCTGAGGCAATGGGGACGTCCATCTTGATTCGCAGCAACGTCTTTCGGGTCTTGGAGGGGGCGACTTTAGGCTGCTTAGCTACCTTCTCCGTCAGCTCCGGAGTCGACGTCCGAGTGCGCTTCTGGGTGGTGGCACTTGGAGCCGCACTCTTCACACGACCGCCAGATGGATCGTGTTGCTGCTTGGATCGATGCTCAGAGCGCGGCGGCGAGTCGACCTCTTCCTTCTCGTCCGACTCCTTGCTCTCTTCCTCCTCCTCCTCTTCCGGGGACTCCCATTCGCCACTCTCCTCCGCACTGTCCTCCCCCTCCTGGTCCTGCGCCAAAGCCTATTCGCCGTTGGGCATTGAGTACATCTTAGTGAATACCTGCAAAACAAATTGGTCAAAACAAGAGTCAGCCAACGCCCAGCGCAGTTGGGACGCAAGCGGAAAACAGTCGGAACAGAGAATGTACCTTGTCCGGTGGGTTGTCACTTCCGAAAGGGACGGTTCGCCTGGATCCTCTAGGGTTATCTTGATTGCCCGTGATACCCTTCAACCACAAGGCCACGGTGTCGAGTGGCACTTCTTCTGGATGGACCCAAGTGGTGTCGCCCGATCCAGAATACAACCACATCGGGTGATCACGGGCCTGGAGAGGCTGGATACACCGAGCGAGGAACACCTCCAGCAAGTCCAGGCCAGTGACACCATCATTGATGAGCTGGACGACTCGGTCCACTAACATCCTCGTCTCCATGGTCTCAACAGCAGTAACCTTCAGTGGAGCAGGAGTCTGGACACAGTCGAATGAAAAAGGAGGAATACCGGTCGACTGACCTGGAGTCGCAACATCCTGGCAGTAGAACCAGGACGATTACCAACCCCTAACAGATTCAGGGAGGGTCACCGCAGGGAAAGCACTCCTATTCTTCTTTTGGATACCTAAGCCTCCGCACATCTGGATAACGTGGGTTTTCGAGTCACTCAACTTCGCCTTTTTAACCGACTGGAAACGAATGGTGAAGATATGTTTGAAGAGACCCCAGTGCGGTCGACACCCTAAGAAGTTCTCGCACATCGACACAAATGCAGCTAGATACGTGATGGTATTGGGGGAAAAGTGATGGAGCTGTGCCCCGAAGAAGTTCAAAAACCCACGGAAGAAAGGGTGCAGAGGAAGCGAGAAGCCCCGGTCGACATGAGTGGCGAGCAAGACACACTCACCCGGTCGAGGTTGTGGCTATGTCTCTCCCTTCGCCAGCCTTGCCGCCCCCACTACAATCAGCTCGGACTCCTCCAGCTCGGTCAGATCCTCCTATCGGATCGAAGAGCGGATCCAATGGCCTTGGATCCAGCCCGGCGGCAACCCCGAGCGCAATGACGATCCGCGGCTTGGTTTCTTGCCCTTCGCCTCCCCGGTCGCCTTCTTGGCGTGCTCTAGCACCGCCGTCTTGTCCTCCACCATGGTGGGAAAGTGGCAGTGTCGGAGGCGAAGGTGCTTGGCGCGACGGAGGAGCAGAGAAGAAAGAAGAAGAGGCAGGCGTGCACAGTGCAAGCACCCCGGCCCCGTCGCCTTATAAATGTTTACTTCCGAGTGACTGATGCGTGGGGCCGGGCAATCCCGTCAAATCCTGCTACAGTTGCGCGCAGCGAACATGGCGAAAAAGGTGGCGCAATAATCGAGGCGTCGCTGCTTATCTGGGCCCCCCTTTTTTCGGCGCCCTCCTACCCGCGCGCAGCCCCAAAATTTCGTATCCCGTGGAATCCGGGATTCCGCGCGGGCAATCGCGTCCGAGATCTCGCACTCCCACACGACACTCGACACATGAGGCCACCAGTTCAATCGACAACTTTCTGAATGGATCAAGGCAACCGAGTCGACTCCGAAGTACCAACGCAGGCGTTCGGTCTAGCAGGAAACACTCGCGGAGACACAAAGGCACAGGACAGGTCCAACATTGTCTTACTTTCCTCTCACACCTTAATCCATTCGGGGGCTACTGACGAGGATACAGACCCGGGATAGGGTCATAGGCTCGACCTATACGTCCTACCCAAGGTCACTACCCTAGAATATGGAAAGACCAAGAGTCAACAGAAGAGCACCAGTCTCATACGTCGAGTGCAATCCACTCGACGGTCACGCCACTCGACGGTCACTACCTATCATCACTCGACCACAAGGAAGGTCACTCGACCATATCAAAGACCAGTAGTCAGAAGAGTACGCAACGCCCAGATATTTACTCCTTAGTCTTCATGAGCATTAAGAGTACTTAATGCTGGCGTTACCAGTAACGCCCCTTACTTTATGTACATTAGTTCCCTTGTAATGGAGTGGGGCTGGGGTCCTGGCGCACTCTATATAAGCCAACCCCCTCCTCTAGCACAAGGGTTCGCACCCTCTAACACACATAATCCAATCGACCGCCTCCGGGCACCGAGACGTAGGGCTATTACTTCCTCCGAGAAGGGCCTGAACCCGTAAACCTCGTGTGTACATCTTCACCATAGCTAAGATCTTGCCTCTCCATTCCTACCCCCCTTTTTACTGTCGGGTGAATACGAACTGGCTTTGTCTCACCAGTCGATTGGAATGCAGAATCCGTGGCAGGTTTCTTGGCTCTGAGCATATCACTCGGATATGCGTTCTTCTGATATTCTTGGAACTCAACTGCTGCCATTTGTTCATCGGCGATCTTGGAACCTTTCTGGAAACACTCCTTAGCCTTCTGTCGATTGCCTGTAACTGTGATCACACGTTTGGGGCCAGGCATCTTCAGTTTGAGGTACACATAACATGGTCGAGCCATAAAGCGTGCATATGCTGGCCTACCCAAAATGGCATGATAGGCACTCTGGAAATCCATGACTTCAAATGTCAACTTCTCCTTACGGTAATGCTTTAAGTCACCGAAAACCACATCAAGGGCGATTTGGCCGAGTGATTCGGCTTTCTTTCCAGGAATAACACCATGAAAACTCATATTGCTCTCGCTAAGCTTGGACATCGGAATGCCCATCCCCTTCAAGGTCTCAGCGTAGAGGATGTTCAGACCACTGCCACCGTCCATTAGTACTTTGGTCAGTCGAGTGCCCCCAACCACAGGGTCGACCACCAGAGCTTGCCTCCCAGGGGTGGCCACGCGAGCAGGGTGGTCAGACTGGTCGAACGTAATGGCTGTCTGAGACCATCTCAGGTAGGTGGTCGTTGCCGCAGGAGCGACCATGTTCACCTCCCTATTGATGACCTTCAATCGACTCTTGCTTTAAACGTCAGCGAATATCATCAGAGTGGAATTGACTTTGGGATAACCATCATCTTCCTCTTCATCTTCACCTTGGTCCGACTCCTTCTCCTTCTCATTGGGTTGTTTCTCTCAGAACTGCTGGATTAGGAGTCGACACTGCTGGGTGGTATGCTTTGGGTAAATCAGATTACCTTCCTCGTCTTTCTTCGTGTGGATGTGGCACGGCAAATCTAGCACATCATTCCCTTCCTTATCCTTCACCTTCTTAGGGGGCCAGGGCCCCTTAGGTTTTCCCTTAAACTTCCCTTGATTCACTACCGCAATCTCTCCGGGCGCCGTCGGCTCGGCCTTGCACTTCTACTTCCGGCTGGAGTTACCTCCACCAGTCTCTTGGCCGACTGGTTTGCTCTTCCCGCTACGGAGTCGATCCTCTTCTTCCCCGTTAGCGTACCGGGTGGCTATCTCCATCATTCGAGCCAGAGTCATATCCCCAGTCCAACCGAATTTCAAGACACACCATATATCCGAGTGCCCTCTACTCACTTCCTTAGTATATAAATCATATATTTGAATTATCTCATGCCATGATGTTTACATAGACAACTTGTATCTGAATTATGGCATGCCAACCCATTTTCTAAAGACATAATATAGTTATATCATCTCATCCTATTTACATAGTCATCATATTTTAAATTATGTCATTCTATCCGTGAATTATATCATGCCATCATGTTTCGGCATGTTTGTGATTTATGGCATGCCAACCACTTTAATAGACACATCGTATAGTTATATCATGTCATCCTGTTTACATAGTCATCATATTTTGAAGTATGTCATTCTATCTTGTTTAGTTAGCCATCATACATGTGAAATTGTGTCATGCTATCCTGTTTAATTAGCCATCATATATGTGAAATTATGTCCTGCTATTCTGTTTGCTTAGACAACATAAATGTGAATTATTTCATGCCCTGTTTTCTTCCCTACTATCCATTGCACCTGTCTATCTTACAATGTCTGTACATTCAATTACTTTTCTTGTTTGTCAGCCATTTCAATTGGAGGGAGTGATGGCGGTATCTGTGGGAGTACAAACATGGTCTTCAGAAAAGATCATGCTACCTGTCGATGCAGATAGAAGCACGGTTGTACTTGCCCAAGAACCAGCCCCACCACACATAACCCACACTCATGCAGATTGTACCCCTACCCAGTTGGACAGAGAACCAGCTACACTCCTTCTAACCCCAACCCCGGGAGATAGACACCAAGTTCCCGTTGATACAACACCGTCTCCACCACAGAGCACCCAAACACGAGCAGTTAGTAAGGCAACTGCAGTGCCCAAATCACAAGGACCACCACTCCGAACCCGAAGTCAACGCTTAAAGCAAAAGAAGAATTGTTCTCAGGTTAGGTTCCGTAGCTATGGTTCATACTACTTTGCTCTTGCATCACTGTATTTACTGATACCAACTAATTTCAAATTTGAAGGATGCAATTGAAACTCCAATGGCGCAACAGGTATGTTTTAAACCTGTTTCTTCAACGTGTTTGGCTGTTTGCTGTTGTAACTTGCTCTATGTTGATTTCAGTTTCAATTGAATAAATAATTATGTTCTCATGCCATGCACATTACAAGTGTTGTTATTGCTGTGTAGTTTCCCACACTTATATTCTGTCTATGTTGCTTTGTCTTAAATAGATATGATTCGAACTGTATCTATCTTGATTTGGCAACATAAACTAGAATGATATAGACCATATAGTGACCATACTACATAGATATATGTTTGTTTCATGATGTTATCCTGTCCACCTTACTACTGAACTGGTTTACCAAAATGAGTTTCATATACTACATTGTAAACCTGATATGTGTTTGTTTGTTTCTCTTTTAGAACACAGATAAAATATTGGAGAAGAGTACCCTGTTATGCAATGGTAAAGGAAGTAATGCAGATAAGGTTTAAGATAGTGAGACATCCCTGTTGGTCTCCAAGAAAGCTGATAAAGACTATACTGAAGACACCGAGACAACCCCAAAGTCCTGTCTTGATGTAGTGTTCGAGTTACTGGCTACCACTGCTGGCACCAGCTCTTCGAACTCATTGCCTGAATCAGTTCGGCTTCTTGAGTCTCAACTTCAAGTTGAAAGACATCGATCAGATGTTATGCGACAGGAAGCCGAAGGACTGAGGAAGTCCCTGCAGAATTCAGATGCATACTTTCTGGTGCAACAACAAGCGCTGGAGGACTTAAGCGCCAAACAAGAGAAAGTTAATAAGCTTGCTAAGCATCTTGCCAGCATTACGGGTACCCAGGATATTGTTTCTTGAGCTCTTCTGAAGTGGTTTCAGTTCTGGACTTGTTTTGCTGCGGCGTTTATATGCTGTTGTGTTCCCTATATTTACACTGGTGGCGAACTTTGATGCCTAGTGGATGTAATATGTGTAATAGCCGTGATAGCCTAGTGTAAGTTGCTTGCTTATTTATTTCCTTGTTGTCTTCTTTATTTGTTTGCTTGTAGTCAGTGCAGTTCTTTTTCTGCGGTTTGCTAGTGGCTGCAATAACCTATTTTTTAAAACTAGGCCACAATAACCATGGGCTAATATTTACTATAGTGACACTGGGCCTCCTACGGGCCGTAGAAACAGTGGGCCTTCTACGGGCCGTAGAAATAGTGGGCCTTCTATGGGCCATAGAAACAATGGGCCTTATACGGGCCGTAGAAACAATGGGCCTTCTACGGGCCATATCATCAATGGGCCTTATACGGGCCGTATGATCGATTGGCCAAACATGGGCCAAATAGACCGCATTCTGGCCGTAAACGGGCTAGAGTTGGAATCGTCCGTTCATGGGCTGACCATAATGGGCCATCGTTAATAGGCCGTATTTGATGACGCTATGAAAACGGCCCAACGTATTAACGAACCACAAACGGGCCGACTGTAACCACGGGCTGAATTTGGCCCACAAGCAGAAAATGACAGTAACGGGCCGTAAGTAAACGAATGCTGGAAATGAGCCCAAGAATAAATGGGCTCTGAGAAGGCCGAAAGATAACATGGGCTAGAAACGGCCCAACGAAATAACGAGCCGTTAATGGGTATAAAGTGATACAGTGTTCTTTACGGGCCAGTTTCACCACGAGCCGTTAATGGGTGTAAAGTGATACACTGTTCATTACGGGCCAGTTTCACCACGAGCCATTAATAGGTCAAGAGTTACATAGGGCCTCATATGGGCCGAAAGACGTCATGGGCCATACATGGGCCAAAAGTGAAAACAGACTAGAATCATATTGGATGGGCCAGATGACGCTACTGGGCCTAATTCGAATAGGGCGTAACGGGCCTTGGGTTAGCGGGTTGTAAATGGGCTATATGCGAACAGGCCGTTAACAGGCTTTCCATGGGCCGGCCCGCCACCTTTTGACCAAGTCAAACGGGCCGGACTTTTCATAGGAATGGGCCTCTGTTGAGCCGTGCCACATGTCGACGTATCATAGGCGCCTTATGTCCAATGAGTGGATGACATCTGTCCCAGCGATGATCCGACACGTGTTTCCTCCAGCCAATGATGATTTTACACGTGGAAAATCCCCATTGGTCGGGGCTGTTAACGGGTTATCGGATCCAAAACCCGACCCGATAGCTTAACGGCGTTCCGTTACGGTGGATGCCATGTGTCGGTCACCCTTGACAAAAGCACTTCTGTGACGCGCGATTTATCGTCATGGAAGTGGACACTTCCGTGATGATAATTTTGGTAATGTCATGGAACACTTCTACGACAACACATGTATGACTATCTTGATTCTGTCATAAAATCATCATGGATGTACATGCATGACGGAAAACGCGACCTACTGTGACAAACACGTATCATCACGAAAGTGTATTTTTTTGTAGTGAGAACGATTAAAGAGACGCTTGAAAGGAACACCACCCTAGAGAGCAGCGGACGGTTGAAGGTTGATGAGATAGGTGGAGGTGAAGATAGCCCGGGCCCAAAAATGAGGTGGAAGAGAAGTGGCGATCATCAACGCACGTGCCGTCTCAAGAAGGTGGCGATGCTTTCACTCAGCCATGCCATTCTGAGCATGAGCACCAGGACAAGAAAACTGAGGAAGAGTGCCCTACTCAGCAAGAACACCACGCAACATCTTGGAAATATACTCACCAGGGGAGTCAGCACGGGACACACGGATAGGCAAAGAGAACTGAGTGTGAATCATGGCAGCAAAACGCTTATAGATGGAAAGAACCTCACTGCGAGAAGTCATAAAATAAAGTCAAGTGTAACGAGAGATATCATCTATGAAAATAATATAGTATCGATGGCCCCCTTTCAAAGCGAAGGGAGCCGGACCCCATACATCAGAATGGACTAAATCAAAAGGACATTGAGACACCGATTCACTAGTAGGATAAGGTAACTGAATCTGTTTTCCTAGTCTACAATCATGACACTCTAAAGAGACATCTCCTGAGACAGACCCCAGAAGATCTCGACGAACTAATGACGACAAGCGAGACCCACAAAGACGACCAAGTCGATGATGCCACTGCTAGAAGGAGCCGGTAGCTGAAGCGACGGAAGCAGATGGACTGGCGATAGTGGTAGCAGCGGAATGAACATGAAGCCAGTCTAGCTCCCAAAGACCCTGAGAGTCACGGCGGCGAGGGCCAGCCCCAACCAAAGTGTGCGTTCGACGATCCTGAATAGAACAAGAGTCAACGTCAAGGATGACGCGACAACCAGAATCAGTAAGTTGACCAAAAAAAATATTCATGGTAAGTCGAGGAACATGAGCAACATCAGGAACAAAGTAAGAGGGTGTGGTAAGATTGCCTCGACTAGCAACAGAAAGAGGAGTACCATCAGCAGTGAGTACATGAACAGGAAAATCAAGCGATTTAAGAGAGGACAAATGAAGAATGAGAAGACATATGAAAAGAAGCTCCGGAGTCCAGAACCCACGAGGATGTACCTGACTGTGTAGAGGGTGGTTGCTTAGTGCGGGAAGCATCAGTCAGAGAACCTGCAGTACCCGTCGAAGGAGAACCCGAACCAGTAGACACTTAAGTCGCAGAATATCCTGCTCAGTCAAGGTTGTGGCTGAAGATGTCGAAGTAGAAGAAGAAGTCCCTGAAGCTGACGATTGCGCCTTACGCAGGTGTTTCTTCTTCTAGAAGCACTGATACTCAACATGACCATCCATATTGCAATAGCCGTAGTGAGGACGAGACCTACCCTGGCCACCCTTAGGAGTAGGCAAGAGCAGAGGAGCACTGGAGCGGGATGGAGTCGGTGCAGCAGGCGACATAACAGGAACTCGAGCAGCGAGCACAGAGGGAACCTCAAGTAGACCAGCACCACATAGGCGAGTCTCCTCAGCACGAATATCAGAAAGCGCCTCCATGAGGGAGATACGACCACAAGCAAACAACTGAGCACGCCGGGGCTCAAACTCCTTACGGAGCCGAGATAAGAACTCGTAGACACAATGAAACTCCAAATCAACCCGCACAGCCTGGCAACACTGACAAGTACGGCAACCAGCTATGTAGAGAGAATCAAGCTGACGCCAAATAGCAGAACTCTGTGCATAGAAATAGTCAACACTGGAGTCACCCTGCTGAAGAGCATGTTCCTGCCGGACCACAGACAGATATAAGGCATCACCAGAGGGCTGATAGCGCTGACGGAGACGGGTCCACATCTCAGATACAGTAGGGAGCCCCAAGAACTCAGAGGCAAACTGAGGCAGAACACTAGCAGTGAGAACAACTACGACACGGACATCCTCATCAAGCCATTGAGTGTAAGCAGAAAGAGCCTCATGATAAGTCTAAAAGAGCCTCCTCATAAGTCGAAACATGCGCATCATAAACATGGACGGTAGCGTCATGTGCAAGCTTAGCTGCATCCTTCGCAGGTTGATCAGCATCGGCAACAAGAACCGGTGGCGTCAGCGGAGTAGGGGCCACAGGTGGAACCGGACACGGTGGACAACGAACCTCAAGAGAAAGAACGCCCCAAAGACGAATGTCACGCATATGAATGCGCATGAAGCCAACAAACTCGATGTAGTTAGTGCCACCAAAAATCACGGACAACGAGGAACTGCGACATAGCCTGACGGTATAGACATTTTTTTTGCAATCACCGGGCAGACAGCAGTACAGACAGAGGGTCCTGACGATCATCCACAATCAGCGCTCGCGGCGGCGGCAGCAGATGGATGGGACGAGAGCCAGCAGCAGGGGCCGAATCCCGCAAGGGTGGCAGAGACCAGCAGCAGGGGCAAAATCCGGCGAGGGATGGCCGGATCGGACGCAAGCGACGAAGACCACCTGGTGGCCGGTTCCGGTGAGAGGCGGACGGACCGCACGAGGGCGACGAAGACCAGCGACTAGCGGCCGGATCCGACGAGGGGCGGCGAAAAATGAGGCCGGTTGCGGAAGATCGATCGCGGACGGAGGCTCCTGTGCTGACTTGATTTGGATCGATCGCGGGCAGGACCTGTAGCTGGCGTGATCTGGACGGGAGGGAGTTGAACGACAGCGGGATTGCAGGGAAGGAGAGGAGCGCCTGGGGTTGACCGGCTGCTACGGTGGAGGGAAAAAGGCAGCGACGACGGCCATGGAGATCAATAGCACGAGTTGCAGCGTGCAAAAAGTTGACCTAGCTCTAATACCATGTTAGGAAATATGCAACTTGTATTTTCAGGAGGCCATAGGCCAGTATATATACATGTATAGATGTGGAATATACATAGAAAACCCCTTATACAATAGGATAAATACGAAAGGTTACATGGCTATATATATAATACTCTAACATAGATGAGATTGGCCTCAGAATAGCTGCTTTCGTCGTTCAGGCCCCTTTTTCATTCAGACACCTTTTTCAGGGTTTGAATGAGGTGATCCCTCTGTTTCTTTGCCTGCGGTACATGTATGTACTGGACTTATAGTGTGGGTCAAAAGGAAGTGGAGTTTCTCAGCCCGAGCTCAAATGAGATGGGGTGAACAGTAAAAAATATTTTTAAAATCTGTTTTTTTTTTACAAATGTTCTAAGAGCTTGCAAACTTTCATCATAGAAACCCCGCGAAAAAAAGAACAGTAAAAAATATTTTAAAATTTTGATTTATTTTTTTGACAAATGTTCTAAGAGCTTGCAAACTTTCATCATGAAAACACATTCCTGGAAGGCGTGCCAAAAAGATTGATACTCTGAAAATGAACACGATCAAAGTTTTGCCTAAAATTTCTAGGTAAAGTAACATGATGTCTGTGAGTGAAACTTTACATTTTTGGAAATAATTGACATGGCAGGTTTATCGGTTAACCAAATATCCTCCAGGAATCCCAAAAAAAACATATATCCTCCGGAACCTAGTTTTCTTTTACCATAATGAACTATTCTCTTACAATAGCTATACAATACTTTTTTTTTTGCTAGAATAATTCGAGGGTGCACGCCGATCCGTCAAGGACAAGCAATAACACAAGTACAAGCACAAGAGTGAAATTTGTTAACGTGAATCCGTCCCGGGCATGACTATGAATGCTCCTCATGTACCACTAAATCAACATAGTACAATCGGCGATAAACCTGTCGATGCCGTTAGACTATGCTCCAACAACCCGCCATGGCCAGTGCGGCCACCCTTGCCATGGGCGCTTGGATCGTCCTCTGGTGACCTGTCTTAGTCTACAACTTATGCCTAGTCACTTGGTTACCCGCGGTACTCTTATATTAGTCTCGGGTTACACATGTTCGACTCAAACAACTAACCTTTCGCTAATTACAAATCCAATCATAGCACAATTCACATACATAATATTTGACACATAATTTTAACATTTTGCGGTGGTGATACTATGCCTTTAACCTCTAGTAATCCATTCAAAAGTGAGAGTTTCTAGGTGATGATTCACATAATCACATTGAGCAACAAGTCCACCCTTTGTTCGTAAATATTAAGATGCTTTGACAGTTCAATTTAAACTGCTAAAACATTTTATATTTAGCAACAGAGGTATTACTTTGCTTGAATTACAGGAGTATTTTTTATGTAATAACACCTCAAAGTATACCATGTCTGAAGCCGTATGTAGCAGGTACCTAAACTCTTCCTCTTGCTTTAGCAACCTTGATTAACGTAATATGGTTAAGCTAACTAAAAGAACAAGGGCCGCTTCCTTTCATCGCTCGGTGTCTCGATGATGCCGGCGATAATCTTGATCATCTCCTCCCGCTCGCGGATGCGCGTCCGCGGCGTCCGACTGCTCCGCCGTCAGCAGCAGCTCCTCCACTCGGCCCTCGTGCTCCTCCTCCGCAGCCCGCAGCTCGGCCACGGCCTTCCCCGTGCGCTCCTCGGCTGCCCGCCTCCTCGCCTCGGCCGCCTCCCTCTCCGTCTCCGCCGCGGCCAGGGCACGCTCCAGGGCCTTCACCTCCTCCTCTAGGTTCTCAACCGCCTCCGCCTCCGACGCCACGGCCTCCTTGACGGCCAGCAACCTGCCCCGCATCTGCGCCTCCTCTTCTGACACCGCGCCGCCGAGGACGGCCAGCACCGACGACCAGCACGACGACATGGCTGATCGACGGGCGTGTTCTCGTGTCGATCCGCTCTTGCACCGGAGATGCCACCAGTAAGATAACAAAACTTATTTACGTCCTGTGTACAAGGGAGGTGGCTACCTGATTTATTCCTGGTCCGGTGTCCCGATCCTACTCCTCTCCTTCTCCCTGACCTTTGTTCGACTCGGAGACGAGAGCGGGCCGCGGCCGCGAAGCGCGAGCTGGGCTTTGAGTCTTCGAAAAGCAAAGAGTAAACCCAGCCCACTGTATGGGCCCAAGCCCTATCGCCTTTAGTTTTGAGCCCAGCCCAAGCATCTCTCTAGGAGAAGAAAAGAACAAAGAGTAAACCCAGCCCTCTCGCCGGCGTCCGACCAGCGGGATGGAGGAAGAGAAGGCGGCGGCGTACTACGACGAGCTCAACCGCAAGGGCGAGGGCGCCCGCCGCTTCAAGCAGGGTCTCGGCTTTTCCTCCGACGACCCCCAACCTGCCTCCTTCTCATCCAAGCCCAGCAGCACCTCCTCCTCCTCGTTCCTCTCCGGCTTCGTCCGTGCCGGCGCCAGCCCCACCCCCACCAGGCCGTCTCTGCCTCCCGAGGCCCCGTCCCGCCAGCGCCGTCGTTCTCGCTCGCCGTCCCCATCCCGTCCTCGGCCGCGGTCGAGGTCCCCCTCTCGCTCGCGCCGGCGCCGGTCAAGGTCTAGGTCCCGGTCGAGGGAGCGGAGGCGCCGGTCGAGGTCGAGGGAGAGGGGTGACCGCAGGGCGTCGCACCACCGGTCTAGGTCGAGGTCGCGCTCGCCGTCTCGCCGGAGTGGCAGGATCTCACATGCCGAGGGCCAGCGTGACAGGCATGGGGATCGGCGGCGCGACGACGGCGGCCAGAGCCGTCATAGCTCGAAGGGGCGCGGCGGTACGGATGGCGGTAAAGTGGATTATTCAAGGCTCATTGAAGGATACGATAGAATGGTTGGTTCCATCTTTCAATTACTGCCTCGTAACTTAATACTACTGTGCAATTGTTTACCTGTGGTATTTTTGGAGTGATGAGCTGTTGATGTTCTTGCAGACTCCTGCTGAGAGAGTCAAAGCAAAAATGAAGCTTCAGCTTTCAGAGACAGGTATTGCCACATTCTTTTTTCCTGTTTATGGGCATTCCATGGATTATGCCCAATAGAGCGAGTACAGTGCATGATCCTGCAGTAGTGCTTCATATGTCGATTGTGAAATAAATCAACTATTGCACGCATGAGTAAAATGCTATTCAAATACATTAGGGAAACCCCTTTGTTATATTCATCTAGTAATTCGTAGTTCAGCGCACACACAGTTATTCTGTAGGTTGTGTACGATCTTCGTGCCTTATGGCTGGGTTTTTTTTCCCATTGTTCTGAAGATTATATTGTTTATTTTCAATGTTTGACAGCTTCGAAGGATTCCACCCTTGGGACTGCCACTGTGAGTTGGGGGAGGTTTGAATTCAACAAAGATGCTCCACTTGATGAAGATGACAATGATGTTGAAGGTCAGGCTTCTTATGGCTGCCTTTGAATTCAATAAGGATTCCTGTCTTTTTTAGTGAATTGATTATCCCCTCTATATGTAGCGAGTTCTTGTACCATTTTAGACACCCACCTATGGATCCAATATTAGTTTTTGAAAGTTCATATTGGCTGGGTACTTGAATATGAAGCTCTGGTAGGAGCCTAGGATTTTGTAATCCTAGTTTAGGGTGTAGCCCTATGAAGCACCGATAAGGCGAAACCGATACGGCGGCACAGGATACGGTAATTTCTAGATACAGCAATGCGACGAGTATATATAAATAATTAATAAAAAGACATGTAATAAAAACAAACATAATAAAATGTGTGAGATGAGATCAAAATGTCGGCCCCTTGGTTGCCTGATTGCCTCCAGGCCTCTTTTCTTTTCTACTCCCTCTGTCCCAAAAATATAAGAACGTTTTTTGCACTAGCATAGTATCAAAAACGTTCTTATATTTTGGGACGGAGGGAGTAGTCTTCAATGACCATCCAGGTCCTCTACTCCTCATGGTGTATGCAAAATAGAAAATAAGTCACATAATATTAGACTTGATAATTTGAGATAGACAAGCATGAAAAGTGGAAACATAAACATTAGCAAAGCAATTGCAACCAGTAACATAAACAAGCTGTAGGCACTAGGCAGTAGCAGGCTAGCAGCAAAGCAATAGCAAGCACCAAGCAGCCAAGCTGTAGCAAGCACCAAGCAGCAACATCAGCAAGCTGTAAGCAGTAGCAGCAACACAGCAACATCAGCGAGCAACGTCAATGTACATATTCTACTAGCAGCCACAAGCCAGCCACGCAGAGCCGAATTCGTACTCCAGCTTGGAGTAACAACTAACAAGCAGTAGCAAGTAATAGATGAATGGATAGATCAACTAGAGAGGAGCAGAATTCGCCGGAGCTACTTACTTGCTGGCGGGTGGCGACTGATGGCGGCGACAGAGAAAACTGATTCAGCCGAGGCAGCAGCTTGATGAGTCAACAGGGCAGCGAGCTGATTCCAGGCGGCGGCAGCGGTGGCGGCCACTACAGGCGGCGAGTGCCATTATGCGGCGGCGGTGAGGAAAGTCCAGACGGCGGCGGCGAGGCGAGTCCAGGCAGGTGGCGGCGGCGGCTCGCTCATGTGCGTCTCCCCCGTCGTGCGAACAGAGTGAAAAAGAGAGGGGGGGACAGATGCTAGGTTTGGTACTGGGCTTCTACTGAGATGGACGTTTTCCCCCGTATCATGGACAGTGAACAGCCCGTATCGGTGTTTTTGCATATATTTTTTAATAAAAAATATGATACTCCGGCGATATGCGCAGCGTATCGTGACCGTGTCAGCCATATCGGCGCCGTTCCGGACGGGAACACGCCAGTTTCCTCGTATCGGTGCTTCAGAGGTGTAGCCCACATTGCAAGTCCCTAGGATATAGCAAATTTCCCACATGAAAAGTTAATTATGTTTACACACCCTAGCCAAATTTCTCATCAGCACATTTTTTTTTATCGATTTACCTTTTATTACCTGTGTTGCAAGATGCACTCTGCTCTAGGAAGGCACTATGGATAATTATCACAATATGTATAATTCCATCTGAGAAAGTGTATAGTTTGCCATCTTCGGTTACAATTTGCACACACAGTGAAGAGACCAAATGGTGTACTTAGTTGTTCTTGTTCTATTGTTCTATCATGGTTTTATTGATGTAAAGTTGAGAATGGGTTTGGATCACACCTACTCCCTCGGTTCCTAAATATTTGTCTTTCTAGAGATTTCAACAAGTGACTACATACGGAGCAAAATGAGTGAATCTACACTCTAAAATATGTCTATATACATCCGTATGTGGTAGTCCATTTGAAATCCCTAAAAAGACAAATATTTAGGAAAGGAGGGAGTAGAATATAGTATGTCTGCTATAGAGTTGATGCCGCTACACTTGGTTAATATACAGGTTTGGAGCACCCAGAATATGAGAATACAGTATACTGTGTATTAACGATAATTTACAACAGCTAGTGCAATACGTCAACTATTCGACCAACACCTTTATTTGGCATGTCAAAATTTGTTGTCTGATGACCCATAATTAATCTGTCCCTGCTCTCCTTTTTTAGTTGCTAATGATGACGCTACACTTGTTAAGCACATAGGGAAGAGCTTCCGACTTTCTACGGTGGAGGTACTTGTGCTATAAAATAGTGAATTTACAATGCTATATTATATATTTTTTCCAACTTGTTCCTAACCAGCCGTTTCTTGTATATGCCTCGTCGTTTGCATGTCATAGTCAAAGAATGAGAGCATAGTCAGAGATGCACATGATGAGGCTATGTTTGGTGTACCTATGTCTTCAAATGTTGATACGGAAACATCTGAGGATGAGCTTAAAACCAATGGCGAAGGCAAGAAAGCTGAAGATGTTGAAGCTCAACCTAGCAGTTCCCTCATTAGCGATGAAGTAATCCCCCTAGCTCTTCCATGCATTTTGTTTATTTCGGCGTGTGCCAAAAGATACTAATGAAACAAAGTTCTGTTAGGTTATGGCAATGCAAAAGATGTCATGGAGAGAAAGGATGGAGAAGCTGCGGCAGAATTCAAATACATGAAGTTAGTCCTTGCTAAAAATGCTGAACACTGTATACTTCAACATCTGCTGTTCTACTCATACACACATTGTATTTATCAGTTGTAACATCTGGCAGCATTCTGTTCAGGTCGATGTTTTGCGTACTAATTCAATGTAAGATTTGTTGAGCAAACTTACCGTTGAAAGTTGTCCCTGTTGTGATTCTAAATAGGTGAATGGTTACTGCAGTTTTACCAGAAAACATACTAATTGAACTGAATACAACAGTGCCGTTTGGAGCTGTCTGTTTTGTTATCGGCTTCTTGAATGTATGCTTTGCCATTGTCACCCCTCATTGCTTCTACTGTCAGTCTGTGAAACCTAACAATCACAGCCAAATCATGATTGAATTCTCGAATGGTGAAACCAACTTATTCTGTCTCCATCATTCAAGGTAACATTGTCTTTTTACTAGAACTGGAAATAATACAGACACGCATGACAATCTGGAAAATTATTGATTTGTCAAAAAAAAAAGTGAAGGCACAAAATCTAAATAATTTTCCTTACAAAAATTAAGACCATCTTTTTGCCCCCCTGCAGATTTCTCTAAGGATAAATGTCAACAGCCCTTTAACCCTGCAAGATGCATCTAAACCGAGCACGGCATATGGCCGTCTTGGCATTTGCATCCTTTGCACATGTGCTGCAAAATGAATGCAGATTTCCCTCTATGTTGATTTTAACAGCTTCTGACCACGCAAACCATTCCAGAAGTCCCGAGCCGTGGTTACCTTCTTTCCAGGTAGCTGAAGCTCCAAGACCTAATATGCACATGACAACAGACAAATTTGAGAAGGCCATGAGCAAAACAAGCAGAATGTCATTGTTATACCTCAAGCCAAGTTGACCCACTGCAAGGAACGAGCAGCGAGTTCCCTGAGAATAGTATTTCGTTTTCGTCTCCAACTTTGTCACATGACGTGGAAACATTTGTACTGATAACCTTGATGTCTAGAACATCGGGTTCGCCATTTTGGTTCAGAAGTTGCAATTTTGCGCGGGTTCCTGGCCATCCTGCAAATGCTCGCACCTACCAGAGTTGGTTGGCAATAGCTTCCATGAGTACATTAATTAAAGAATCAGAAAACTCACCTTGTTATGAAGAACTTTAGCTTCTTCGTCAAATGTCAGCCAGGACTCGTCTGAATTCATCTGGAAACAGATGTTTTCATAATAAATTAGTTGGCTTGAAGTGCCAATAGATCAGGGTTTTCAGTCTCAGCAAGTGCGTTATTGGAACAAATTAAAAAGAATGCTAGTTGCAACCATATAAATACTAATATAAGGAGAAATATGCCCTAACAGAACTTCAGTACACATCGTATAGTTACAGATGAACTTTAGAAACACAGGGTGGAGTATAATGATCAGGTGAATGCAACATATGGGCTTGCAATTCCCCCTGCACTTGGAAGCAAACAGTGAATTTGATAAGGATTTTCGCAAGTCATCGCATATGAACTAAACTGTAGCAGGACGTTTCACAAAGCTCATGCAACTTGTTTATTATTTATTTCGGTCAATGATGATTAACTTTATAGCATCACGCTTGATGTTAGATTTTTTTTTCCTAGTGAATTTTGACAAAGACTGGTACCGAGGAATTCTATACCCATCTGCATATCAAAATACTTAATTGAGTTGCATCAATTAAATAAGAAAAATATCTTTGTAGCCACTCCTGTCCATTACTACCTTGGGCGCCAGCGTAGCTTTGGAGTCATCTTGTGGCTTTGCCTTTTGCTTAGCTGAACCATCAAGAACGGATGGTAGTTCATCCAGCAGTAGCTTGGACCCTATTAATACAACTTCAAAATTACCAAGTCCGAATAGCTCAAAATTATCCTAAAATGTCGTTAAAATATTCGACCTGTTTCTCTGTGAATTGTAAAGCGTAATGAACTAATCAAGTCTATCTAGGAGAGGTATACCAGTAGGAAGACCAACTCCATGTAATGACCATGGAAGAGATATATACATATCTTTAGTGATGGAATATGATCAGTTTGAGTTTATACCTATATTGAATAGTATAGCAAGCAGCTCTGGTGCCTACAAACAAAATGATAAAAAATTTATCAAACGAGACATTATGTAAAGCTGATAATCAAACAGCACAGCATCATCTGAAATTTAAATTATCTTCAGCTTCTAACATGAACTAACCCAACCCTTGCACAAAAGCATCATCCAGTAAATTAGCAAACAAATAACACATCATGCCAGTTTAAATATGGTGCTCCCATGAAAAGTTTCCAATGTTGATCAGTCCTCACGAACAGACAGGCACCACACTAAAAGTATGATAGTGCATTCGAACTATTTTCATTCAACGAGCATCTATTTTCATTACCAAGAAACGAATCCCGAAATGATGGTTATAGTTTATAATGAATAGCAAGCGAGAAGCCTCAATTTTTCTAACTATTAGCATCAGCACAAAATGATTTCAGTAAACATATGACAGTGTCAAAGACTTGCATAACTGCTTTTGCATAGCAGTCAAGATGGTCCCTCAAACTGGCACAAGAACAAATATTATCTACCTTGATGAATTCATCGACAGAAAACCTTTCGCAAGCAATCACTGGACCTGCATCCAAGGCACGGACAGTATATGCAAGGGAAACACCTGTTTCTGCAACACCATCCTACAGACATAGTTGATAACTTGGTATATGTCGTAATTTGACTGGCTCAGAACTGTAACAGGTGCATCATACAACCTGCAATGCCCTCTGCACAGGAGCTGCACCGCGATATAGAGGCAACAAACTTGGGTGTATATTAATTGTACCTGGTATACAAGGAGACGTGACAAATGATCAGGGTTCAAAGTTTCCAAACAACATTTTTGTAGCAAAATTCATTGTACCACATATTGTTTTCTGGCAGGGTATGGTTAGTAACACTGGTTCCCCTAAGCTTGACTGGTACCGGCTGGAAGTTCGGTTTGTGGGGAACCAGAGCAGAATCAGATCTAGCATGAATCATCAGACAAAGCTTGATTTGAAATTATTTGTAAACGTATTGACTAATAATGGTGGTGTATGGACATCGACTGATCGGTGGCAACTCTCCGATACCATTAGTTCTCCTAGTCCTATGAATGATGATGCTAGCATGCAATGAGCTGATATGAGTGGATATTTGGGGAATGGGTGGATTCCATAACTATTGCAACCACTAAAAAAATGGTTAATGTGCGGTATCAATACCGTATGAAATAGTCACAAAAAGACCTGATTTGGTTTTGAGACACTGCAACAAAACTACCAAAGTCAAGCAAACATGTATAGTGAACTAAGTAGAAAAGTACAAGAACAAAATCTCATTAAACAATAGTCGCTAGCCAATGTTGCTGGATTCCTAGTGAACTAGCATTACTGTTTGAACGTGAGGTAATTATTGTTCATCATGCAGCACAGCAATTGAACTAAAACAAAGGCAATGCTGGCAACTTGACAGACAGATTTCTGGACTTACCGCACGGTGGAATATCAAGAAACCTCTGTGGCAAAATGTTCCCGTAAGCAGCAGTGACGCAAAGTTCTGGTCTCACCCCCTTCAAGTCAGACAGAAAGGACTCCTGCATTGCAAGACAAACCACTATGAGCTGCACCACAATAGCCTCGATGTGGAGAAGACTAGGAGAACGGTTCTGAAGAAAGCACCTCCCCAGCGCGCTCGGGGGTGAAGATGAGGTCGCCAGGGAACCCACGCTCGAGCGCGAGCTGCGCGACGGCCGACGGCAACAGCTTCCTCCCCCTGTTCTTGGCGGCCGGCGGCTGCGTCACGACGGCAGCGACCTGGAATGCGGAATCGGGGGAGCTGGACGCGGCCAACAACGTGTCCAGGACCGAGGCAGCCACCTAAGGTGCGATCCGAATCCTCGAATGAGACACTGGACTAGACGCTGGGAGTTTGCGGGAGGTCGTACCTGGGGAGATCCCAAGAAGACGATGTTCTTCTTCTTGGTGCTGGCGGCGGCGGATGTGGCCGAGGCAGATTTGGCGGCGCAGCAGAAGAAGCGGCGCAGCAGCGGCGGCGAGCAGCGCGCCATGATTCCTTGGAAATTTGGGATAGGGATTTGGGGCTGAAGGAACAGAAAACGGTGACGCTAAATCCTCATGCCCTCATTGGAGACTGGAGGGCCAAGATTGAATTCAGTTTATTTAACTTTATTTAATAAAAATGTTAGCCTATGTTCCAAAAAAAAGATGTTAGTCTATTTGATTCCCTTGATTCAAAGGATCACTTATGAGTTTTGGAGGATAGACTGTCATGATTTTTCTACGTGGACTATTTGCTTTGTAGGATTAAATTCTTTTTTCAACGATTTCTTTTGCAACTGTGTTTCAAAAGAAAAATACAACTACTTAGCCATCTACAACCAGACTTTGCAAATCCATCCCCTAAACATACACAAGAGCGTTTGGACACGTTGAGGGAGTCCCGGATTAAGGGGTCCTCGGACAGCCGGACTATATGCATATGTCGGACTGTTAGGCTATGAAGATACAAGATAGAAGACTTTGTCCCGTGTCCGGATGAGACTCTCCTTTGCGTGGAAGGCAAGCTTGGCAGTTAGGATATGAAGATTTCTTTCTCTGTAACCGACTCTGTGTAACTCTAGCCTCCTCCGGTGTCTATATAAATCGGAGGGTTTAGTCCATAGGACAAGGACAATCATAATCATAGGCTAGCTTCTAGGGTTTAGCCTCTACGATCTCGTGGTAGATCAACTCTTGTAATACTCATATCATCAAGATCAAGCAAGCAGGAAGTAGGGTATTACCTCCATCGAGAGGGCCCGAATCTGGGTAAACATTGTGTCCCCCGCCTCCTGTTACCGTTAGCCTTAGACGCACAGTTCGGAACCCCCTACCTGAGATCCGCCGGTTTTGACACCGACATTAGTGCTTTCATTGAGAGTTCCACTGTGTCGTCACTGTAAGCCTTGATGGCTCCTTCAATCATCTACAATAACGCAGTCCAGAGTGAAGTTTTTGTCCCCGGACAGATTTTCGTATTCGGCGGCTTCGGACTGCGGGCCAACTCGCTTGGCCATCTGGAGCAGATCGACAGCTACGCCCCTGACCATCAGGTCAGGTTTGGAAGCTTGAACTACACCGCCGACATCCGTGGAGACTTGATCTTCGACGGATTCGAGCCCATGACAGCCGCGCCCTGCCGCCACGATGAATGTGACATAAATCTGTCATCAGACTGTGTGCAGGAGATAGCGCCTGTAATCGCTCTGGACCTAGATCTAGAGCAGAGCGCGCCATCCAAGGACGGGAAGCTCAACCTCTCCACGGAGGCCGCAGACTCAGCGGCGCTAGAGCCAAACACGGATCTGACCTCCAACGAGGCCTGTGTCATCGGAACCTCAGACTCGTCTCCGGCCATAGGCTCCGAACCGCGTGTATCCGCACCCATCGACCGGGCGCCGATCTTAGAGTTCAACTCCGCGGACATCTTCCAACACTCACCCCTAGGTGATGTGATGTGTTAAACTCATTAAAGTCTCTCTCCTTGTCAGGAGATTCTTGGCTGAACTATGTCCGACTTGAGTGGGAAGCGGACGACGAAGAACTTCGTTACCCACCCACCACCCACTTGATAGCCACTATCGACGATTTGACCGACATGCTTGATTTCGACTCCGAAGACATCGACGGTATGGACGACGATGTCGGAGAAGAACATAAACCACCGCCCACAGGGCGCTGGACAGCCACCTCCTAATACGACATATATATGGTGGATACACCCAAAGGAGATCATGGCGATGACAAAAAGGATCCAGTTGAGGATAAGCCTCCTGAGAAGCACCCAAAACACCGACGTCAGCAGTGCCGCTCTAAATCACGCCATGGTAAAAATAGCGATACTGGCACAAGAGGGAATAACACCCCGGACGACGCCGAAGACAATGAAGAAACCGCGGACCCAGCAATGGAGCAGGACGAGCAGGGTGACGGCAAACACAGTCCGGGGCCCCTGTCTGATCACAGCGATGCCGAAGACTCCAATTATCAACTTGCCCCCGAAGAGGAGACCAGTCTGGATGACGATGCATTCATCATCCCGGAAAAACAATTGGAACAAGAACACCTCCACCAGAGACTTCTCGCCACCGCCAGGAGCTTGAAGAAGCAGAAGCAACGGCTTAAAGCCGCATAGGATACGCTCAATGATAAATGGAAGAAGTGCTCGACACTGAGGAAAAATACGGCGACAATCACCAAACAAAGAGCTACCCCAAACGCAAACTGCTGCCCGAATTTGATGACGATGCTATTGCGCCATACCGCCGAATAACAATACGGCCGATCAACCAGGCCGACCACCTCGTAGTCGAGACAGGGCGGCTAATAACGCCGCATAGAAAACTGCACCCCCTCCCCATAAAGGAAAGGAGGTCGCAACCCAGAACCAGAAACACGATTTACGTGAAGACCTGGACAAAAAAGCTAGCAGAACCAGGTCCATTTACGGATCCAGGGAACATGTTCCCGCATAGGATCAGGGCCATCAAACCAAATATGTCGGTCACTTACCAGTTCAGAACCAACACCGAACACTACAACAGTCGGACCCACGCCGCGACACAGCCAAATGCAGGGGTGCTGCGCACCCCTTGTGCTTCACCGAGGAGGTGCTGGATCATGAATTTCCAGAAGGGTTTAAACCTGTGAATATCGAGGCATACGACGGAACGACAGACTCTACGGTCTGGATAGAAGACTTTATTCTTCACATCCACATGGCTCGCCGAGACGATCTCCACGCCATCAAATACCTGCCCCTCAAGCTAAAAGGACCAGCTCGGCAATGGCTGAAAAGCCTCCCCAAAAATTCCATTGGAAGCTGGGAAGAACTTGAGGACGCTTTCAGGGCCAATTTCCAAGGGACCTATGTCCGACCTCCGGATGCAGACGATCTAAGTCACATAACCCAACAACCCGGAGAGTCAGCCCGTAAGCTTTGGAACCGATTTCTCACTAAGAAGAACCAAATCGTCGACTGTCCGGACGCCGAAGCCTTAGCAACTTTCAAACATAGTGTCCAGGACGAATGGCTAGCCAGACAGCTAGGCCAGGAAAAGCCAAAGACAATGGCAACCCTAACTACACTCATGACCTGCTTTTGCGCGGGAGAGGACAGCTGGTTGGCCCGTAGCAGCACAAGCGATCCTGGCACATCCGAAGTCAGGGATGGCAATGGAAAGCCACAACACAATAAAAATAGACGTCGAAACAATGAAGAAAGCCCAAACAACACAATGGTAAATGCTGGATTTAGGGGCTCTAGACCCGGTCAACGGAAAAGGTCACTTAAAGGTAGCAGAGATGGTCCATCTAGCCTAGATAAAATTCTAGAAAGGTCCTGCCAGATTCATGGCCCCTGACAAACCAGCCAATCATACCAACAGAGAATGTTGGGTCTTCAAGCAAGCCGGCAAGCTCAACGCCGAACACAAAGGGAAGGGACCGCAAAGCAAAGACGAGGATGAATCTCACCAGCCAAATATGGGGGGACAGAAGAAATTTCCACCGGAGGTCAAAACAATGAACATGATCTATGTCACTCATATCCCAAATAGGGAGTGCAAACGCGCATTCCGAGACGTGTATGCTATAGAGCCTGTCACCCCTAAATTCAACCAATGGTTGGCCTGTCCGATCACCTTCGATCGCAGGGATCATCCGACTAGTATCCGTCACGGGGGCTCGGCTGCCTTAGTGCTCGACCCAATAATTGACGGATACCACCTCACACAAGTCCTCATGGACGGCGGCAGTAGTCTCAATCTGATATATCAGGACACTGTCCGTAAGATGGGGATAGACTCGTCAAGAATCAAGCAAAGCAGCACTACCTTTAAAGGAGTAATACCAGGTGTAGAGGCCTGCTGCACGGGCACTCTAACATTGAACGTCGTCTTCGGCTCTCCCGATAACTTACGAAGCAAAGAGCTAATCTTCGACATTGCTCCATTCCGAAGTGGCTATCATGCACTACTCGGACGAACGACCTTCGCCCGTTTCAATGCAGTCCCGCATTATGCTTATTTTAAACTCAAGATGCCTGGACAACGTGGCGTTATCACGGTGAGGAGAAATTGATACGTTCCAAGCTATTATATTACCTATTTTGGATGTTTATGGGCTTTACTTTACACTTTTATATCATTTTTGGGACTAACCTACTAACCGGAGGCCCAGCCCGAATTGCTGTTTTTTTGCCTATTTCAGTGTTTCGAAGAAAAGGAGTATCAAACGGAGTCCAAATGGAATCAAACCTTTGGGAGCGATCTTTTTGGAACAAATGCCAACTAGGAGACTTGGAGTGGATGTCAAGAAACAAACGAGGCGGCCACGAGGGTGCCTGGTGCGCCCCCCACCCTCGTGGGACCCTCGTTGCTCCACCGACGTACCTTCTTTGCCTATATATACTCCCGTACCCTGAAAACATCGAGGAGCACCACGAAAACCTAATTCCACCACCGTAACCTTCTGTATCCATGAGATCCCATCTTGGAGCCTTCGCCGGCACTCCGCCGGAGGGGGAATCGACCATGGAGGGCCTCTACATCATCTCCAAGGCCTCTCTGATGAGTTGTGAGTAGTTTACCGAAGACCTTCGGGTCCATAGTTATTAGCTAGATGGCTTCTTCTCTCTCTTTGAATCTCAATACAAAGTTCTCCTCGATCTTCTTGGAGATCTATTCGATGTAACTCTTTTTGCGGTGTGTTTGTCGAGATCCGATGAATTGTGAGTTTATGATCAAGTTTATCTATGAGAAATATTTGAATCTCCTCTGAATTCTTTTATGTGTGATTAAGTTATCTTTGCAAGTCTCTTCGAATTATCAGTTTGGTTTGGCCTACTAGATTGATCTTTCTTGCAATGGGAGAAGTGCTTAGCTTTGGGTTCAATCTTGCGGTGTCCTTTCCGAGTGACAGCAGGGGCAGCAAGGCACGTATAGTATTGTTGCCATCGAGGATAAAAAGATGGGGTTTACATCATATTGCATGAGTTTATCCCTCTACATCATGTCATCTTTCTTAATGCGTTACTCTGTTCTTCTTGAACTTAATACTCTAGATGCAGGCAGGAGTCGGTCGATGTGTGGAGTAGTAGTAGTAGATGCAGAATCGTTTCGATCTACTTGTCACAGGCGTGATGCCTATATACATGATCATGCCTAGATAATCTCATAACTATGCACTTTTCTATCAATTGCTCGACAGTAATTTGTTCACCCACCATAATACTTATGCTATCTCGAGAGAAGCCACTAGTGAAACCTATGCCCCCCCTGGGTCTATCTTTTATCATATAAGTTTTCCATCTACTTTTATTTGCATCTTTTACTTTCCAATCTATATCATAAAAATACCAAAAATATTTATCTTATCTTACTATCTCTATCAGATCTCACTTTTGCAGGTTACCATGAAGGGATTGACAACCCCTTTATTGCATTGGTTGTGAGGTTCTTGTTTGTTTGTGTAGGTGCGTGGGACTTTTGAGGAGCCTCCTACTGGATTGATACCTTGGTTCTAAAAAACCGAGGGAAATACTTATGCTACTTTGCTGCATCACCCTTTCCTCTTCAAGGAAAACCAACGCGGTGCTCAAGAGGTAGCAAGAAGGATTTCTGGCGCCGTTGCCGGGGAGGTCTTTGCTCAAGTCAAGACATACCAAGTACCCATCACAAACTCATCTCCCTCGCATTACATTATTTGCCATTTGCCTCTCGTTTTCCTCTCCCCCACTTCACCCTTGCCGTTTTATTCTCCCTTTCTTTCCCGTTCTCCTCTCTCTTTCGCTTGTCTTTTGTGTGCTCGTCACTATGGCTAGTTCTCTATCTACTCCTTTGTCTCCCGAGTTTAAGTTCTTCACTTCAAGCAAAGGCAAGGAGAAAACTTGAAAGACGCTTGGTTTAGGATGATGGAATCTTATCGTAACTGCACTTTAGAGGTGAATTTTAGAATTGTTCTTCGCAATTTTTATGTTGGACTAAATATGTCCCATAGACAACTCTTGGATTGTATTGCTAAAGGCAATTTTATCGAGATTGATCCCAGTATTGCGCATGGAGTCATAGAGGGAATAGGGGGAACACTACCTCTAAAAGGGGGATCACATCATACCCCGGAGGAGACACAAGTTTTTGAAAAAAATTGCGAAGTATTTTTTTTACAAAAGTCCCTTGAACCTCTTAAGGTTGTTAGCGGAAATCTTCACCGCATGAATATGTTGATTACCCTTTGTAATAAGCGGTTGGATTCTTTAGATCTAAAAATTCCCGAGTATGAGGGGAAACGTAAAGAACCTCCCGGATTCGAACAAGACTCCGCTAAAAAATTAAAAACTAAAGATGGCACTATGTATATCTATTCTCGCTTTTATGCCTAGCTAGGGGCGTTAAACGATAGCGCTAGTCGGGAGGCAACCCAATTTTATTTTTGTTTCTTACTTTTTGCTTCTGTTTAGTAATAAATATTTCATCTAGCTTCTGTTTAAATGTATTTTCATGTTTTAATAAGCGTTTGTGCCAAGTAGAACCTATAGGATAACCTACGGTGATAGTTAATTTGATTCTGCTGAAAAACAGAAACTTTTGCGCGCACGAAAATAATTTTAGTAAATCATAGAAATGTTACAGATTTTTTTTGCTGTAGATCAATAGACAAATTGCCCAGGACTTCCTATTTTGGTAGGATTTTTTGAGTTCCATAAGTATTCGAAAGTTACAGATTGCTACAGATTGTTCTGTTTTGGACAGATTCTGTTTTTCGTGTGTTGTTTGCTTATTTTGATGCATCTATGGCTAGTATCGGGGGGTATGAACCATAGAGAAGTTGGAATACAGTAGGTTTAACACAAATATAAATAAAAAATTAGTTAATTACAGTACCTTATGTGGTGGTTTTTCTTTCTTGCACTAACGGAGCTTATGAGATTTCCTGTTGAGTTTTGTGTTGTGAAGTTTTCAAGTTTTGGGTAAAGATTTGATGGACTATGGAATAAGGAGTGGCAAGAGCCTAAGCTTGGGGATGCCCATGGCACCCCAAGATATTCAAGGATAACCAAAATCCTAAGCTTGGGGATGCCCCGAAAGGCATCCCCTCTTTCGTCTTCGTCTATCGGTAACTTTACTTGGAGCTATATTTTTATTCGCCACATGATATGTGTTTTGCTTGGAGCATCATGTATGATATGAGTCTTTGCTTTTTAAATTACCAAAATCATCCTTGTTGTACACACCTTTTTGGAGAAATCCACATGATTTGGAATTTATTAGCATACTCTATGTGCTTCACTTATATCTTTTGAGCTAGATAGTTTTGCTCTAGTACTTCACTTATATCTTTTAGAGCACGGCGGTGGCTTTATTTGTAGAAATTGTTGATATCACATGCTTCACTTATATTATTTTGAGAGTCTTTTAGAACAGCATGGTATTTGCTATGGTTATAAAATTGGTCCTAGAATGATGGGCATCCAAGTTGGGTATAATAAAAACTATCATAGGAAGTGAATTAGACGCTATGATCAATTTGATGCTTGATAATTGTTTTGAGATATAGAGGTGGTGATATTAGAGTCATGCTAGTTGGGTAATTGTGAATTTAAAGAATACTTGTGTTGAAGTTGGCAAGTCCCGTAGCATGCACGTATGGTAACCGTTGTGTAACAAATTTGAAACATGAGGTGTTCTTAGATTGTCATCCTTATGAGTGGCGGTCTGGGACGAGCGATGATCTTTCCTACCAATCTATCCCCCTAGGAGCATGCACGTAGTGCTTGGTTTTTGATGACTTGTAGATTTTTTTCAATAAGTATATGAGTTCTTTATGACTAATGTTGAGTCCATGGATTATACACACTTTTACCTTTCCATCATTGCTAGCCTCTTCCGTACCGTGCATTACCCTTTCTCACCTTGAGAGTTGGTGCAAACTTCGCCGGTGCATCCAAACCCCGTGATATGATACGCTCTATCACACATAAACCTCCTTATATCTTCCTCAAAACAACCACCATACCTACCTATTATGGCATTTCCATAGCCATTCCGAGATATATTGCCATGCACTTTCCACCGTTCTGTTCATCATGACACGCATCATCATTGTCATATTGCCTTGCATGATCTTGTAGTTGACATCATATTGTGGCAAAGCCACCATCATAATTTTTCATACATGTCACTCTTGATTCATTGCCCATCCCGGTACACCGTCGGAGGCATTCATATGGAGTCATATCTTGTTCTAGTTTTGAGTTGTAAATAAACAGAAGTGTGATGATCATCATTGTTAGAGCATTGTCCCTAAAAAAAGGCCAAAAAAGGCCAAAAAAGAAAGGCCCCCCAAAAAGGGGACAATGCTACTATCTTTTTCCACACTTGTGCTTCAAAGTAGCACCATGTTCTTCATATAGAGAGTCTCATTTGTTGTCACTTTCATATACTAGTGAGAATTTTTCATTATAGAACTTGGTTTGTATATTCCAACGATGGGCTTCCTTAAAATGCCCTAGGTCTTCATGAGCAAGCAAGTTGGATGCACACCCACTACTTTCTTTTGTTGTGCTTTCATACATTTATAGCTCTAGTGCATCAGTTGCATGGCAATCACTACTCCTCATGTTGACATCAATTGATGGGCATCTCCATAGCCCGTTGATTAGCCTCGTTAACATGAGACTTTCTTCTTTTTTGTCTTCTCCACACAACCTCCATCATCATATTCTATTCCACCCATAGTGCTATATCCATGGCTCACGCTCATGTATTGTGTGAAAGTTGAAAAAAGTTTGAGATTGCTAAAGTATGAAACAATTGCTTGGCTTGTCATCGGGGGTGTGCAAGATGAGAGCATTCTTGTGTGACGAAAATGGAGCATGACAAAACTATATGATTTTGTAGGGATGAACTTTCTTTAGCCATGTTATTTTGAGAAGACATGATTGCTTTGTTAGTATGCTTGAAGTATTACTATTTCTTATATCAATATGAACTTTTATTTTGAATCATTTGGATTTGAACATTCATGCCACAATAAATAAAATTGCATTAAGCATTATGCTAGGTAGCATTCCACATCAAAAATTCTGTTTTTATCATTTACCTACTCGAGGACGAGCAGGAATTAAGCTTGGGGATGCTTGATACGTCTCCAACGTATCTGTAATTTTTGATTGTTCCATGCTATTATATTACCTGTTTTGGATGTTTACGGGCTTTACTTTACACTTTTATATAATTTTTGGGACTAACCTACTAACCGGAGGCCCAACCCGAATTGCTGTTTTTGCCTATTTCAGTGTTTCGAAGAAAAGGAGTATCAAACGGAGTCCAAACGGAATGAAAACTTCGGGAGCGATCTTTTTGGAACAAATGCCAACCAGAAGACTTGGAGTGGACGTCAAGCAACAAATGAGACGGCCACGAGGGTGCCCGGTGCGCCCCCTGGGGGTGGGCACGCCCCCCATCCTTGTGGGCCCCTTGTTGCTCCACCGATGTACCTCCTTCGCCTATATATACTCCCATACCTTGAAAATAACGAGGAGCACCACGAAAACCTAATTCCACCGCCGCACCCTTATGTATCCGCGAGATCCCATCTTGGAGCCTTTGCCGGTGCTCCGTTGGAGGGGGAATCGACCATGGAGGGCCTCTACATCATCTCCA
Organism: Triticum dicoccoides; assembly: GCF_002162155.2. Taxonomy (NCBI): domain Eukaryota; kingdom Viridiplantae; phylum Streptophyta; class Magnoliopsida; order Poales; family Poaceae; genus Triticum; species Triticum dicoccoides. The sequence goes on from NC_041385.1 coordinate 494,978,137, forward strand.
AGGCCTCTCCGATGAGTGGTGAGTAGTTTACCACAGACCTTCGGGTCCATAGTTATTAGCTAGATGGCTTCTTCTCTCTCTTTGAATCTCAATACAAAGTTCTCCTCGATCTTCTTGGAGATCTATTCGATGTAACTCTATTTGCGGTATGTTTGTCGAGATCCGATGAATTATGAGTTTATGATCAAGTTTATCTATGAGAAATATTTGAATCTCCTCTGAATTATTTTATGTGTGATTAAGTTATCTTTGCAAGTCTCTTCGAATTATCAGTTTGGTTTGGCCTACTAGATTGATCTTTCTTGCAATGGGAGAAGTGCTTAGCTTTGGGTTCAATCTTGCTATGTCCTTTCCCAGTGACAGCAGGGGCAACAAGGCACGTATTGTATTGTTTCCATCGAGGATAAAAAGATGGGGGTTACATCATATTTCATGAGTTTATCCCTCTACATCATGTCATCTTTCTTAATGCGTTACTCTGTTCTTCTTGAACTTCATACTCTAGATGCAGGCAGGAGTCGGTCGATGTGTGGAGTAATAGTAGTAGATGCAGAATCGTTTCGATCTACTTGTCACGGACGTGATGCCTATATACATGATCATGCCTAGATAATCTCATAACTATGCACTTTTCTATCAATTGCTCGACAGTAATTTGTTCACCCACCGTAATACTTATGCTATCTTGAGAGAAGCCACTAGTGAAACCTATGGCCCCCGGGTCTATCTTTTATCATATAAGTTTTCCATCTACTTTTATTTTCATCTTTTACTTTCCAATCTATATCATAAAAATACCAAAAATATTTATCTTATCTTATTATCTCTATCAGATCTCACTTTTGCAAGTTACCGTGAAGGGATTGACAACCCCTTTATTGCGTTGGTTGCGAGGTTCTTGTTTGTTTGTGTAGGTGCGTGGGACTTTTGAGGAGCCTCCTACTGGATTGATACCTTGGTTCTCAAAAACTGAGGGAAATACTTACGCTACTTTACTGCATCACCCTTTCCTCTTCAAGGAAAACCAACGCAGTGCTCAAGAGGTAGCAGAAATACAGAGCGTTCTCTTCGTACAGAAGAATACGCGGCGGCTCTAGTAGCCGAAGCACGAAGCGGTTTTTTCAAGCCGAGCAACTCATCGGTCCTCAAGACCACGGACACAGCCAAACGTGTTCGGCGCACACCTACGTGTAACAGCTCAGATAAACCTGAGCTTGTTTAGCAGCCCTGCCCCCATAGATCGCCCCATAAGAAGATTGTACATGTTTTCCCGTATACATAAATATACACTCAAAATTCCTTGGGCGGGGCTGGGGGCACCCTGCACGTTAGAGGTCTATAGTCTGACTTGACCCTATGCGGACTCAAGAAGCTACAGTTCACGGTTCATCAAAACCACCAAATTATACCCACGACCATACCAGATTCTTTCACCCGGTTCTTCTTTTTTACAAATAGGCCATCATGATATACCCTTCAAGGACACTACACAATGGAGAAAAAGGCGCAGACGTGCAGCAGGGCCCTGTTTCAAGGTTTCTGTTTAGATTAAGACCATGTATAAACCTTTTTTCTTATTATTATCTCTTGTTATTTCATACCCACCTGGCATATAAAACACCCAGGAAAGATATCAGCAGTATTTGCGAACTTACTATTCACCGTACTAAACTGGATGTTCTAGAAGCAGCAGCAGTGTGCTTTGAGAACTATGCTCTCACCACAGGCGCTCTCTCATCACGCCGGGTTGTAGCACATGCCTTGAATTCAGGGTTCATTACCGGGGGCTGTAGCCAGCCCGGTATATATTGAAAAGTCCGAATACCTTCGAGAGTGCTCGGCGTCGCGAGTTTCGGCCTTATATGCATCAGCTCAGAATCATATCTTTGGTCAATAGTTGGGTTTGCCCAGCTCCTGTGCTTGCTACCTTACATTCCACTATATCGGCTAAGGTGGTAAAGGGAGAACTACTGCGATTGTGCCCTGGTTCATCCGGACGAGCACCTCAGTTGAGAAAGCCGAAAACTGAATGTCATGATAAGGCGAGAGCTGGTCAACCACTCAATGACTCAGCAGAATTTTCGCGATTCCCCCGCATTAACGAAGGACCGGTTTCCCGGTCACGTATGTAAACGCACCATATTCGGATAAACGCGGACATACCGGGGGCTATATAGTAGCCCCACCGTTAAACTCCTATGGCTAAGTGAAAGTGTTAAAGCTCCATAGTCCGATTGCCTAGTTCGCCGCACTAACACCTCCTTAACGGACCAGGACGTTGGGTCAAGTGTGTTCAAGTGCTTTTCCGAACACCCCCGCATTATACGCGAGGGGGCTGAAGCCGACGACTGCAAACTTTCAGGTTATATACATATATACATAAATGGCCGCACAGGAGGCACTAAAATACTTTACGGGCAAAAGTATAAACACAGCCTTCAGTATCATAAGCATTGTTTTTACAACTCGGATACATGTTACTCGAACATAATATTTTTCGAGCACTGCCCCTCTATCAAGCGGGCACCCTCTAAGACTTCTTCAAAATAGTGTTCTGGTGTGTCCTGACCCTCGGGTGGACCCCTGTTGCAATATCGGTGGCCTTCATCTTCGCCCAATACGTCTTCACACGGGCAAGGGCCATCCGTGCACCTTCTATGCATGTTGACCGCTTGACAGCGTCGATATGCGACACCGCACAAACAAGTTGTTGTACTAAACCAAAATAACTATTGGCAGTTGGTCCCTCCGGCCACAGCCGGTCCATGACAACCTTCATGGCAAGTCCGGATATCATGTGGAGCTCGGCCCATTCGGCCATCTGCTCATTCAACAGTAGCAGACGCCTTGGCATGCTAAACTGCGACCAAAAATGACGTTCCACTTCATGGCCTTCTTGGGCTTGGAAAAACTTCGTCATATTAAAAGCACTCTTTGACAAGTCCAAATATGCGTCCGGAGAACTCCACATTTGATCAAGCGGGGCATACTTCGGATCGCCGAACTGTTGGGGAACGTTGCAGAAAATTAAAATTTTTCCTACGGTTTCACCAAGATCCATCTATGAGTTCATCTAAGCAACGAGTCTAGGGAGAGAGTTTGCATCTACATACCACTTGTAGATCGCGTGCGGAAGCTTGCAAGGTGATGATGTAGTCGTACTCGACGTGATCCAAATCACCGATGACAAGCGCCGAACGGACGGCACCTCCGCGTTCAACACACATACGGGACGGGAGACGTCTCCTCCTTCTTGATCCAGCAAGGGGGAAGGAGAGGTTGATGAAGATCCAGCAGCACGACGGCGTGGTGGTGGATGCAGGGCGTCACAGCAGCAGGGCTTCGCCGAGACTACGAGGGAGAGACGTAACGGGGGAAGGTGGAGGCGCCAGGGGCTGGTGTGTGAAGTCCCTCCTCTCCCCCACTATATATAGGGGTGCCAGGGGGGGCGCCGGCCCTAGTAGATGAGATCTACTAGGGGGGGCGGCGGCCTAGGGGAGGTTTCCCTCCCCCCCAAGGCACCTAGGGGTGCCTTCCACCACTAGGACTCCTCCTAGGGGGAAACCCTAGGCGCATGGGCCTATAGGGGCTGGTGCCCTTGGCCCATGATGGCCAAGGCGCACCCCCTACAGCCCATGTGGCCCCCCGGGACAGGTGGCCCCACCCGGTGGACCCCCGGGACCCTTCCGGTGGTCCCGGTACAATACCGATAACCCCGAAACTTGTCCCGGTGCCCGAAATAGCACTTCCTATATATAATTCTTTACCTCCGGACCATTCCGGAACTCCTCGTGACGTCCGGGATCTCATCCGGGACTCCGAACAACATTCGGGTTTCTGCATATACATATCTTCATAACCCTAGCGTCACCGAACCTTAAGTGTGTAGACCCTACGGGTTCGGGAGACATGCAGACATGACCGAGACGCTCTCAGTCAATAACCATCAGCGGGATCTGGATACCCATGATGGCTCCCACATGCTCCTCGATGTTGTCATCGGATGAACCACGATGTCGAGGATTCGATCAAACCCTGTATGCAATTCCCTTTGTCAATCGGTACGTTACTTGCCCGAGACTCGATCGTCGGTATCCTAATACCTTGTTCAGTCTCGTTACCGGCAAGTCACTTTACTCGTACTGTAATGCATGATCCCGTGTCCAACACCTTGGTCACATTGAGCTCAATATGATGATGCATTACCGAGTGGGCCCAGAGATACCTCTCCGTCATACGGAGTGACAAATCCCAGTCTCGATCCGTGTCAACCCAACAGCTACTTTCGGAGATACCTGTAATGCACCTTTATAGTCACCCAGTTACGTTGTGACGTTTGATACACCCAAGGCACTCTTACGGTATCCGGGAGTTACACGATCTCATGGTCGAAGGAAGAGATACTTGACACTTGCAAAGCTCTAGCAAAACGAACTACACGATCTTTTATGCTATGCTTAGGATTGGGTCTTGTCCATCACATCATTCTCCTAATGATGTGATCCCGTTATCAACGACATCCAATGTCTATAGTCAGGAAACCATGACTATCTGTTGATCACAACGAGCTGGTCAACTAGAGGCTTACCAGGGACATAGTGTGGTCTAAGTATTCACACGTGTATTACGATTTCCGGATAATACAGTTATAGCATGAATAAAAGACAATTATCATGAACAATGAAATATAATAATACTTTTATTATTGCCTCTAGGGCATATTTCCAACAGTCTCCCACTTGCACTAGAGTCACCAATCTAGTTACATTGTGATGAATCGAACACCCATAGAGTTCTGGTGTTGATCATGTTTTGCACGCGAGAGAGGTTTAGTCAGCGGATCTGCGACATTCAGATCCGTGTGCACTTTGCAAATCTCTATGTCTCCATCTTGAACATTTTCACGGATGGAGTTAAAACGACGCTTGATGTGCCTGGTCTTCTTGTGAAACCTGGGCTCCTTTGCGAGGGCAATAGCTCCAGTGTTGTCACAGAAGAGTTTGATCGGCCCCGACGCATTGGGTATGACTCCTAGGTCGGTGATGAACTCCTTCACCCAAATCGCTTCATGTGCTGCCTCCGAGGCTGCCATGTACTCCGCTTCACACGTAGATCCCGCCACGACGCTCTGCTTGCAGCTGCACCAGCTTACTGCTCCACCATTCAACATATACACGTATCCGGTTTGTGACTTAGAGTCATCCAGATCCGAGTCAAAGCTAGCGTCGACGTAACCCTTTACGACGAGCTCTTCGTCTCCTCCATAAACGAGAAACATGTCCTTTGTCCTTTTCAGGTACTTCAGGATATTCTTGACCGCTGTCCAGTGTTCCTTGCCGGGATTACTTTGGTATCTTGCTACCAAACTTACGGCAAGGTTTACATCGGGTCTGGTACACAGCATGGCATACATAATAGATCCTATGGCTGAAGCATAGGGGATGACACTCATCTCTTCTTTATCTTTTGCCGTGGTCGGTGACTGAGCTGAGCTCAGTCTCATACCTTGTAACATAGGCAAGAACCCCTTCTTGGACTGATCCATTCTGAATCTCTTCAAAATCTTATCAAGGTATGTGCTTTGTGAAAGACCTATGAGGCGTCTCGATCTATATCTATAGATCTTGATGCCTAATATATAAGCAGCTTCTCCAAGGTCCTTCATTGAAAAACACTTATTCAAGTAGGCCTTAATGCTGTCCAGAAATTCTATATTATTTCCCATCAGGAGTATGTCATCTACATATAATATGAGAAATGCTACAGAGCTCCCACTCACTTTCTTGTAAACGCAGGCTTCTCCATAAGTCTGCATAAACCCAAACGCTTTGATCATCTCATCAAAGCGAATGTTCCAACTCCGAGATGCTTGCACCAGTCCATAAATGGATCGCTGGAGCTTGCATACTTTGTTAGCGTTCCGAGGATCGACAAAACCTTCCGGCTGCATCATATACAGTTCTTCCTTAAGATGCCCGTTAAGGAATGCTGTTTTGACGTCCATCTGCCATATCTCATAATCATAGTATGCGGCAATTTCTAACATGATTCGGACGGACTTTAGCTTCGCTACGGGAGAGAATGTCTCGTCGTAGTCAATCCCTTGAACCTGTCGATAACCCTTAGCGACAAGTCGAGCTTTATAGATGGTAACATTACCATCCGCGTCCGTCTTCTTCTTAAAGATCCATTTGTTTTCTATCGCTCGCCGATCATCGGGCAAGTCTGTCAAAGTCCATACTTTGTTTTCATACATGGATTCTATCTCGGATTTCATGGCTTCAAGCCATTTGTTGGAATCCGGGCCCGCCATTGCTTCTTCATAGTTCGAAGGTTCATTGTTGTCTAACAACATGATTTCCAGGACAGGGTTGCCGTACCACTCTGGTGCGGAACGTGTCCTTGTGGACCTACGAAGTTCAGCAGTAACTCGATCCGAAGTCCCTTGATCATTATCATGGTTTTCTTCTTCAGTTGGTGTGGGCATCATAGGAACGGTTTCCTGTGCTGCGTCACTATCCCGCTCAAGAGGTAGTACTTCATCGAGTTCTACTTTCCTCCCACTTACTTCTTTCGAGAGAAACTCTTTTTCCAGAAAGCATCCGTTCTTGGCAACAAAGATCTTGCCTTCGGATCTTAAGTAGAAGGTATACCCTACAGTTTCCTTAGGGTATCCTATGAATATGCATTTTTCCGACTTGGGTTCGAGCTTTTCAGGTTGAAGTTTCTTGACATAAGCTTCGCATCCCCAAACTTTTAGAAACGACAGCTTAGGTTTCTTTCCAAACCATAATTCATACGGTGTCGTCTCAACGGATTTAGACGGTGCCCTATTTAAAGTGAATGTAGCTGTCTCTAGAGCGTATCCCCAAAATGATAGCGGTAAATCGGTAAGAGACATCATAGACCGCACCATATCCAATAGAGTGCGATTACGACATTCGGACACACCGTTTCGCTGAGGTGTTCCAGGCGGCGTGAGCTGTGAAACGATTCCACATTTCTTTAAGTGTGTACCAAATTCGTGACTTAAGTATTCTCCTCCACGATCTGATCGTAAGAATTTTATCTTTCGGTCACGTTGATTCTCCACCTCATTCTGAAATTCCTTGAACTTTTCAAAGGTCTCAGACTTGTGTTTCATTAAGTAGACATACCCATATCTACTCAAGTCATCTGTGAGAGTGAGAACATAACGATATCCTCCGCGAGCCTCAACGCTCATTGGACCGCACACATCGGTATGTATGATTTACAATAAGTTGGTTGCTCGCTCCATTGTTCCGGAGAACGGAGTCTTGGTCATTTTGCCCAAGAGGCATGGTTCGCACGTGTCAAACGATTCATAATCAAGAGACTCTAAAAGTCCATCGGCATGGAGCTTCTTCATGCGCTTGACACCAATGTGACCAAGGCGGCAGTGCCACAAGTATGTGGGACTATCGTTATCAATTTTAAATCTTTTGGCATCTACACTATGAACATGTGTAATATTACGCTCGAGATTCATTAAGAATAAACCATTGACCATCGGAGCATGACCATAAAACATATCTCTCATATAAATCGAACAACCATTATTCTCAGACTTAAATGAGTAGCCATCTCGTATTAAACGAGATCCAGATACAATGTTCATGCTCAAACTTGGCACTAAATAACAATTATTAAGGTTCAAAACTAATCCCGTAGGTAAATGTAGAGGCAGCGTGCCGACGGCGATCACATCGACTCTGGAACCATTCCCGACGCGCATTGTCACCTCGTCCTTCGCCAGTCTCCGTTTATTCCGCAGCTCCTGCTGTGAGTTACAAATATGAGCAACGGCACCGGTATCAAATACCCAGGAGTTACTACGAGTACTGGTAAGGTACACATCAATCACATGTATATCAAATATACCTTTGGTTTTGCCGGCCTTCTTATCCTCTAAGTATTTGGGGCAGTTCCGCTTCCAGTGACCCTTCCCCTTGCAATAAAAGCACTCAGTCTCAGGCTTGGGTCCATTCTTTGACTTCTTCCCGGTAACTGGCTTACCAGGCGCGGCAACATCTTTGTCGTGTTTCTTGAAGTTCTTCTTACCCTTGCCCTTCTTGAACTTAGTGGTCTTATTGACCATCAACACTTGATGTTCTTTCTTGATTTCAGCCTCTGCTGACTTCAGCATCGAGAACACTTCAGGAATGGTCTTTTCCATTCCCTGCATGTTGTAGTTCATCACAAAGCTCTTGTAGCTTGGTGGGAGCGACTGGAGGATTCTGTCAATGACCACCTCATCTGGGAGGTTAATGTTCAGCTGGGTCATACGGTTGTGCAACCCAGACATCTTCAGGATGTGCTCACTGACAGAACTGTTTTCCTCCATCTTACAACTGTAGAACTTGTCGGAGACATCATATCTCTTGACCCGGGCATGAGCTTGGAAAACTAGTTTCAGCTCTTCGAACATCTCATATGCTCCGTGATGCTCAAAACGCTTTTGGAGCCCCGGTTCTAAGCTGTAAAGCATGCCGCACTGAACGAGGGAGTAATCATCAGCGCGAGACTGCCAAGCATTCATAATGTCTTGGTTCTCTGGGACGGGAGCGTCACCTAGCGGTCCTTCTAGGACATATTGTTTCCTGGCAGCTATGAGGATGATCCTCAGGTTCCGGACCCAGTCCGTATAGTTGCTGCCATCATCTTTCAGCTTGGTTTTCTCTAGGAACGCGTTGAAGTTCATGTTGACATTAGCGTTGGCCATTGATCTACAAGACATATTTGCAAAGGTTTTAGACTAAGTTCATGATAATAAAGTTCTAATCAAATTATGAACTCCCACTTAGATTAGACATCCCTTTAGTCATCTAAGTGTTACACGATCCGAGTCGACTAGTCCGTGTCCGATCATCATGTGAGACGGACTAGTCATCGTCGGTGAACATTTTCATGTTGATCGTATCTTCCATACGACTCGTGTTCGACCTTTCGGTCTCCGTGTTCCGAGGCCATGTCTGCACATGCTAGGCTCGTCAAGTTAACCCTAAGTGTTTTCGCTGTGTAAAACTGTCTTACACCCGTTGTATGTGAACGTAAGAATCCATCACACCCGATCATCACGTGGTGCTTAGAAACGATGAACTGTAGCAACGGTGCACAGTTAGGGGAGAACACTTCTTGAAATTTTATAAGGGATCATCTTATTTACTACCGTCGTCCTAAGTAAACAAGATGCATAATACATAATAAACATCACATGCAATTATATAGTTGTGACATGATATGGCCAATATCATATAGCTCCATTGATCTTCATCTTCGGGGCTCCATGATCATCTTGTCACCGGCTTGACACCATGATCTCCATCATCATGATCTCCATCATCATGATCTCCATCATCGTGTCTTCATGAAGTTGTCACGCCAACGACTACTTCTACTTCTATGACTAACGTTTAGCAATAAAGTAAAGTAGTTTACATGACGTTATTCAATGACACGCAGGTCATACAAAAAATAATGACAACTCCTATGGCTCCTGCCGGTTGTCATACTCATCGACATGCAAGTCGTGAATCCTATTACAAAGAACATGATCTCATACATCACAATTCATCATTCATCACAACTTCTGGCCATATCACATCACATGATCAATCGCTGCAAAAACAAGTTAGACGTCCTCTAATTGTTGTTGCATCTTTTACGTGGCTGCAATTGGGTTCTAGCAAGAACGTTTTCTTACCTACGAATCACCACAACGTGATTTTGTCAACTTTTATTTACCCTTCATAAGGACCCTGTTCATCGATTCCGCTCCAACTAAGGTGGGAGAGACAGACACCCGCCAGCCACCTTATGCAACTTGTGCATGTCAGTCGGTGGAACCGGTCTCACGTAAGTGTACGTGTAAGGTTGGTCCGGGCCGCTTCATCCCACAATACCGTTGAGCAAGAAAAGACTAGTAGAGGCAAGTAAGATGACAAAATCCACGCCCACAACAAAGTTGTGTTCTACTCGTGCAAAGAGAACTACGCATAGACCTAGCTCATGATGCCACTGTTGGGGAACGTTGCAGAAAATTAAAATTTTTCCTACGGTTTCACCAAGATCCATCTATGAGTTCATCTAAGCAACGAGTCTAGGGAGAGAGTTTGCATCTACATACCACTTGTAGATCGCGTGCGGAAGCTTGCAAGGTGATGATGTAGTCGTACTTGACGTGATCCAAATCACCGATGACCAGCGCCGAACGGACGGCACCTCCGCGTTAAACACACGTACGAGACGGGAGACGTCTCCTCCTTCTTGATCCAGCAAGGGGGAAGGAGAGGTTGATGAAGATCCAGCAGCACGACGGCGTGGTGGTGGATGCAGGGCGTCACAGCAGCAGGGCTTCGCCGAGACTACGAGGGAGAGATGTAACGGGGGAAGGTGGAGGCGCCAGGGGCTGGTGTGTGAAGTCCCTCCTCTCCCCCACTATATATAGGGGTGCCAGGGGGGGCGCCGGCCCTAGTAGATGAGATCTACTAGGGGGGCGGCGGCCTAGGGGAGGTTTCCCTCCCCCCCAAGGCACCTAGGGGTGCCTTCCACCACTAGGACTCCTCCTAGGGGGAAACCCTAGGCGCATGGGCCTATAGGGGCTGGTGCCCTTGGCCCATGATGGCCAAGGCGCACCCCCTACAGCCCATGTGGCCCCCCGGGACAGGTGGCCCCACCCGGTGGACCCCCGGGACCCTTCCGGTGGTCCCGGTACAATACCGATAACCCCGAAACTTGTCCCGGTGCCCGAAATAGCACTTCCTATATATAATTCTTTACCTCTGGACCATTCCGGAACTCCTCGTGACGTCCAGGATCTCATCCGGGACTCCGAACAACATTCGGGTTTCTGCATATACATATCTTCATAACCCTAGCGTCACCGAACCTTAAGTGTGTAGACCCTACGGGTTCGGGAGACATGCAGACATGACCGAGACGCTCTCAGTCAATAACCATCAGCGGGATCTGGATACCCATGATGGCTCCCACATGCTCCTCGATGTTGTCATCGGATGAACCACGATGTCGAGGATTCGATCAAACCCTGTATGCAATTCCCTTTGTCAATCGGTACGTTACTTGCCCGAGACTCGATCGTCGGTATCCTAATACCTTGTTCAGTCTCGTTACCGACAAGTCACTTTACTCGTACCGTAATGCATGATCCCGTGTCCAACACCTTGGTCACATTGAGCTCAATATGATGATGCATTACCGAGTGGGCCCAGAGATACCTCTCCGTCATACGGAGTGACAAATCCCAGTCTCGATCCGTGTCAACCCAACAACTACTTTCGGAGATACCTGTAATGCACCTTTATAGTCACCCAATTACGTTGTGACGTTTGATACACCCAAGGCACTCTTACGGTATCCGGGAGTTACACGATCTCATGGTCGAAGGAAGAGATACTTGACACTTGCAAAGCTCTAGCAAAACGAACTACATGATCTTTTATGCTATGCTTAGGATTGGGTCTTGTCCATCACATCATTCTCCTAATGATGTGATCCCATTATCAACGACATCCAATGTCCATAGTCAGGAAACCATGACTATCTGTTGATCACAACGAGCTGGTCAACTAGAGGCTTACCAGGGACATAGTGTGGTCTAAGTATTCACACGTGTATTACGATTTCCGGATAATACAGTTATAGCATGAATAAAAGACAATTATCATGAACAATGAAATATAATAATACTTTTATTATTGCCTCTAGGGCATATTTCCAACACGAACTTAGTTCATAATAAAAAGGGCTTCCCAGCCACGATCTCCCCGGCTTGCCGGATCTCCTCCCGTGCCGCTCTGGCCTCTGACGGGTTTCCTTTGCCGCTTGTAAGGCCTTCTCAAGGTCAGCTGTTTTCTCTTTGGTCTCTTTCTCGAGAAGTGCATATTGGCTAGCGGCATCCCTTAGCTCAAGCGCCATGTTGGATATTCTTTCCTCACTCAGGCGATGAGCAACCTGTTCAGCTTTTAATTCACCAACTGCCTTCTCAGTGGCCATGTTGCTTATCTTGGCTTGCTCCTTGGCCCGGGCAAGCTCATCCTGAAGGGTCTCCGCGGCGGCAGCACCATGCAGTCAAGCACATTATAAATTCCAACATCATGCTCCTATTTATACTCATGACTACCCAAAAGACATACCTTGCGCCTCGTCAAGCCGTTTGTTCACGAGCATGATGTCATCATCCGCTACATCAAGTTGCCGCTTCAGTTCGGCAAATTCGGCAGCCCGGGCAGTGGTCGGGCCTGCAGTCGCCTGTGTACAAATTAGCAGAATTATTACCTGAGCTTATTTATCTTTTGATCCTCTGATCACTCCGTTCGGAGGGCAACCAGAGTCTCAGGGGCTACTATCTATACATAGTACACCTTGCGTTTATGGTACAATTAAAAAAATGTCACATTGTGTACCTCAAAGCCTCTTAGCGGGCTCGTCAAGGCTTCATTCAAACCGCTTTTTGCGAACGAAATTCTCTCAATCACCACACCCATTAAGGTACGATGTTCCTCTGAGATAGGCGCTTGCTGCAGAAGACCGGTCCATATGTCCGGCTGTATATCGGATAGTCCGGGGTTTTTGTTGTCGGTCTCTCTAGGAGCCGAACACCCCAGACCTCGGGCGGGCGAAGAGTCTCTTCTGGCCTTGTCCTCCTTCGTGGATCGAGAGAGATCCTCCAGGACGACACCTCGGGGTCGTCCGCTGAAAGTGCAACTATCCCTGGGTGGCTTTGGTAATTCCTAACAACATATATCTCATTGAGCTAATGCTATTTCAAGATAAATATTTCAGGAAAGCTCAATGATTGGCATGGCATGGATGAGAAAAGTGGATCCCTCAAAATGCTAAGGACAAAAGGATTGGCTCAAGCTCAAAGCACAAGACTCTACATTTTCTATTTTAGTGATCCAAGATCACATTGAGTCTATAGGAAAAGCCAATGCTATCAAGGAGGGATGAGGTGTTACTTAATGAGGTTCTTGCTTAAAATGCTTAGTGATATGCTCCAAAGCCCTAACTACTTTCTGATATCCACATATGACCCAAACCAAAAGTCCAACTCGGCCCCACTGATTCTTTCTATCCGGCGCCACCGAGTTCAGATGTCATAGCCACTGCCACAAACCCTAGTCTTTTCAGTCTCACCAATAGGGATCTCGGTCTCATCGAGATGGGATTGTAATCTCTCTGTTTCCCTTCGTAACGTTTCGGTCCAACCGAGATGAGCGATTGGTCCCACCGAGATTGCAATGCAAACTCTCTATTTCCCTTTGTTATGTTTTGGTCTAACCGAGATGAGCGAATCGGTCCCACCGAGTTTGCCTGGCCAACTCTCTGGTTAGCTTATTACCAAAATCGGTCCCACCAAGTTTGTGTAATCGGTCTCACCAAGATTACGTTCTGCCCTAACACTAACCACATCGGTCCCACCGAGTTGACATGTCGGTCCCACCGAAAATCCTAACGATCACATTATTTGCTATATCGGTCCGACCGAGTTTCATGATTCGGTCCCACCGAGATTGGTAAGTTGTGTGTAACGGTTAGATTTTGTGTGGAGGCTATATATACCCCTCCACCCACTCTTCATTCATGGAGAGATCCATCAGAACATGCCTACACTTCCAACATACATTTTCTGAGAGAGAACCACCTACACTTGTGTTGAGGTCAACATATTCCATTCCTACCATATGAATCTTGATCTCTAGCCTTCCCCAAGTTGCTTTCCACTCAAATCTTCTTTCCACCAGATCCAAATCCTATGAGAGAGAGTTGAGTGTTGGGGAGACTATCATTTGAAGCACAAGAGCAAGGAGTTCATCATCAACGCACCATTTGTTACTTCTTGGAGAGTGGTGTCTCCTAGATTGGCTAGGTGTCACTTGGGAGCCTCCGACAAGATTGTGGAGTTGAACCAAGGAGTTTGTAAGGGCAAGGAGATCTCCTACTTCGTGAAGATCTACCCTAGTGAGGCAAGTCCTTCGCGGGCAACGGACATGGTGGGATAGACAAGGTTGCTTCTTTGTGGACCCTTCGTGGGTGGAGCCCTCCGTGGACTCGCGCAGCCATTACCCTTTGTGGGTTGAAGTCTCCATCAACGTGGATGTACGATATCACCACCTATCAGAACCACAACAAAAACATTTGTGTCTCCAATTGCGTTTGCCTCCTCAAACTCCTCCCCTTTACCTTCATTGCAATTGTTTTACATTCCACTGCTATACTCTTAGAATTGCATGTGTAGGTTGATTGCTTGAGTTGTGCTAAGTTGCTAAAATCTGCCAAGAACTAAAATTGGGAAAAGGCAAATTTTTTATTTGGTCAAGTAGTCTAGTCACCCCCCCTCTAGACATACTTTCGATCCTACAAGTGGTCAGAGCTTTGGTCTCCATTTGCTTTGATTTCCATAGCTTTTGATAGTCATAGCCTTGGTTTCACAACCTAGGAGAGTATGGCGTCTAGCGAGGGAACTACCACCGTAGAGGTCCTTACTTTGATGGTACTAATTTTGCTAGTTGGAAGCATAAGATGAAAATGCATATTCTTGGACATAACCCTATCGTTTGGGCTATTGTGTGTATTGGCTTGTATGGCGTCTTGCGGAAGAGTTGAAGATGCTCCAATACAATGCTAAAGCTTGTGGTATCCTCTTCAATGGATTGTGCCCCGAAGAATTCAACAAAATCAGTCGTCTTGAGAATGCAAAGGAAATTTGGGATACTCTGATTGACATGCACGAAGGTACCGACTCCGTCAAGGAATCCAAATTGGATGTGCTTCAAAGTCAACTTGACAAGTTCAAAACGGAGGATGGTGAAGGTGTCGCTGAAATGTACTCTAGGCTTGCTCTCATCACAAACGATATTGCCGGCTTAGGAAGTGAAGAGATGACCGACAAATTCATCATCAAGAAGATCCTAAGAGCCTTGGATGGAAAATATGATACCGTGTGCACATTGATCCAAATGATGCCCAATTACAAAGATCTCAAGCCAACGGAAGTCATTGGAAGAATTGTTTCTCATGAGATGTCACTCAAGGATAAGGAAGAGCTCCACAACAAGTCAAGTGGTGCTTACAAAGCCTCATGTGAAACTCCCACATCATCAAGTGAGAAACAAACCTTCAATGAAGAATTGAGCCTAATGGTGAAGAACTTCAACAAGTTCTACAAGAGTAGGAGCAAGGAAAGAAGTTTCAAGTCAAGGTCCTACAATGACAAAAGATCTTCTAGTCATGAGCGTAATTGCTACAATTGTGGAAGACCCGGACACTATTCCAATGAGTGTACGGCTCCCTATAAAATAAGAGAAGATTCTCCAAAATGAAGAAGTAGAAGAGAAGAATCACCATCAAGAGAAAGAAGGAGTAGATATGATCGTTATGAACGAAGAACATCCCGGAGAAGCAAGGATTCGGAAAGGAAGGACAAGTCATCAAGGAGCTACACAAAACGAAGACATCAAGCTCATGTTGGTGAATGGGTATATGGCTCCGACTCCGACCATCACTCCGAGAGAAGCTATCACTCTGACTCATAATAAACACAATATGAAGGTGTTGCCGGTCTAGCACTTGTGTCAGCCAACTCCTACGACATATTTGACTCACCAAATGAAGGACTTGGAAGATGCTTCATGGCTAAAGGCCCAAAGGTATCACACCCCGAGTATGTTGATTTCAATAGTGATGAACATGACTTGCTAGGTGATGATGGTTTACTCGTTGACAACTCTAGTGATGAATACTATGATGAAACGTCAAATAATCATGCTAATCAAGATAAAATGAATGACAATGATAAGGAGAAGATTGAGCTCCTAACTAAAGAACTAAACACTCTTAAGTTAGCTCATGAAACTATCTTAGGAGATCATCGAGAACTTTTAAGGACTCATGAGAAGTTACGCTTTGAAAAGCTCAACCTTGAGCAAGAACATGAGTTTTAAAAATCTATCAATGATGATCTTCACAAGAAAAGTTCTTCTTACATTGCCAAGCATTTACTCTTATCTACTTACATGCCTCAAGTCAAGTCTAGTAACAAGAACAAGAAAGATTCTTCCTCTAGTAGTAACAATAATCATGCTAAATTCAATGTTGTTGCTTCTAGTAGTTCTCTTGATTCCACTAATGATTCTCTTAGCCAAGTTACACTTGAGCAAGAAAATAGCCTTTTGAAGGGAATTATAGAGAAAGGTGTTTACAAGAGCCTTGCCAGGAGTAAGCAATTCGAGGAAATTGTACGCAAGCAAGGAAGGCACCGGAAGAACCAAGGTGTTGGTTTTGAACGAAAGTTCAATTCCAATGGAGTTGAGTGGGAAGAAGATCAATACCCCAAGACGAAGTTTGTTCCTCAACAGGAGAAGTATGATCCTACTTCTTTCAAAGGGACACAAGCTCAAGATGATCTTCCACCACAATACCACAAGCAAAAAAGGCAAGGACAAGCTTCAAGAGGAGATTGATGCATTCAAAGAAGCTCCTAAGGCCTTGGTCAACTGGGTTCCCAAGACTACATCAAGTTCTACTTCATCAAGTACAACTACAACTCCAAGGATTCCCATCAAGATGATGTGGATCCCGAAGAAGAAGAACTAGAGAGTTCTTGAGGGTGACTCCGCCAACATACTTCTACTCTTATATTTTTGGCGAGAACGAGTGCAATCAACTTCCACATCTTGCACTAGTTCATGGAGTCACAAACCCTCTTGTTGGTAAGACAAGGGACAAGGTAACCTAATGCTTTCATATACATCATCTTGTGTGTGTGCATCACTCTATGTCTATGGATATCCTTGTTTGTTCCTTGTGGGACTAACCCGTGTAGGTATTGAAAGTGCAACTCACTCCAAAGGATTGCTCCAAATGATCTACATCAACATAGAGCATCCACATCTTCAACACCTACATGATGTCATTATCGACAAAACCCAAGGTTAGTTCAACCCTCTTAGGGGGGATCTCACATCTAGGGGGAGCTTTACTCTAATAATTGAGCTAAAGCAACTCTAATGGTGTGAACACAGCAATGCTTTATGTAAAAGTGGTAACCCCACTTGTGCTTAAACAATGAGTATGACCTATGATCAAATGTTCTCATTTGACTCCTAAGTCAATATACTCATACATAGATGACCTAGTCATCGCCAATTGCTTGATAGATGCTAGAATTGTGTGTGCATGCTCTGTCACATATTTCATTTGCCATTTTATTGTGTGAGCATGTTGGTTGCATATTTTACTCATTCGAGGACATCCACTTGTAGTTTTGATTGTTTTGTTCCTTTTATTTTGCCAAGTGGATGGACAAGAATGCCTAAGAACCTTCTCTAGCTATCGATGCTTTTCTTGTCTCGAACTCTATTCATGCTATATCACAAAGTTTGATCAAGTCAGATTTGAACCACTCTGTGTGAGGAGCACTCGGAGTTCCCAATTTGTCATAGACTTAAACTTCCAAAACCTCTTTGTGCATTTCGGTCTGACCGATTCATCCATTTAGGTCATACCGAGATCACTAAGTTGATCTAGGTTTTCAATCTCGGTGCAACCGATTTGAACTTTTCGGTCACATCGAGTTGCAGTAACTGCTTGCAGTTTTGCATATCGGTGCCACCAAGTGGTTCCACTCGGTCACACCGACAGGGTCAGGCTATATATACTCACGGGTCAAAATTTTGAAATTCTTCCGAAACTCTTCGCCCGCGCATAGCCTGCTCTGCCTCATCGGGTCTTCGGATCATCCTCCTCGTCGCCAGCATCCTCCCACTGCTGGTCCCCACCGCTGTCAATGGGATTCGACTCCACTGTTGCCGCCGTAGCAAGTCCATCGCTGCATTAGGGTATGGATTTGAATCTTTGTGCTATTCTTAACTCCGATTCCTAGCACATTGCATTGCCATGAATCTTGCCACATTTGAAATCTTCCTATCCAGCAAAAATACTCCGTAGATTAGTCTTGGATTGAAAATTTAGGGTTAGGTTTCCGCCGAATTCATCTCGGACCGACCGAGTTGTAGAAATCGGTCTCACCGATTTGGCTTAGGCCATTGCACATGTGATTCTCGGTCCGACCGAGAATTGCAAATCGGTGTGACCGAGATCGATTCTCTGTGAAACCCTAGCAGTCTCGGTGCCACCGAACTGTGACTCGGTCTTACCGAGTTCACTAGTTTAGGTTCCAAAAGCTGCTTTGGTATCACCGAGTTTACAAATTGGTAGCTCCGAAATGCTTTCTGTGGAAAACTAAAACTAAGTTTTTGACTCAATGTTCTACAAAAACCTCTATGCTTTGTGATGCTCATCTACTCTACCTCATCTACATCCATTCATAGGGTCTGCTGTCAGAGTTTGCATCATGTCAGATCAGAGTGACAGTCAGAACAAGTCTGAGGAGCAAGTTCAGATGAGTGAGGGCACTAGTCCCTCCAGTACCTCAGATGAGGGTAGCAGGAGCACACCTAGTAACTTGCCCAAGGCAGCTACTAGGACAAGAGAAGAAAGAGAAAGCAAGGGCTGAGAAAGCTGCTAAGATGCCAACTGCTGAAGAGGCATCTCAAGTGTTCCTGAAGAGCAAGCAAGATCAGCTTGGCTACTTGATTGCCTCCACCTTGAGGATTGAGAAGGGCTTGGCCACCCTGACTCGAAACCAGGAGAGCTTGGAGAGAATCATAGAGCAGAAATTCTATGATCTTGATGTCAAGGTCACTGAGATCCAGTCAGTTGTTGAGCAACTTCAAGAGGAAGTGGAGGAGAAGAAGGTCAAGTCTATGACAGATGCATTTGCTAGAGTGCCGAGAGGACAGAGATCTGCTGCAGTGCCTGTTCCAGACACCAGAGCTACATCATTTGCACCAGCTACAGCTTCAGTGCCACCAGCTCCAGCAGCCACTCCACCAGCTCCAGCTACATCAACTGATGCTTTCGTCCTTGGAGTCATCTCTACACCACCGCCTGAAGACCAAGCCTGAGAGTCGTTTAGCACTATGCATTTTCTGTGAACTTTTTGGTAACTTGTTGCCAAAGGGGGAGAAAAATGTATAGATCATAGGCTTCGAGAGAGAGTGTTGCTTTTGTTCTCTCTTGTTTTTGGTGGTTGAACTTCGTTATTCATGTGTCTGCTCGTTACATTATGCCTTTTGTGAGATACTTGGATGATCATGTGTTTGATCATATGCTATGCTACATTAATGCTTGTTGGATGATATTATCTCTTATATTCTCATGTGATCATTCACTTTGCTTGGTGATGAGTGCATGAGTTCAATCATTATCATTTTGAGCGCTCCACCAAGATGTATGTGACATGGAAGAGTAACCCATGATCCTAACTCATTGTGCATTTGTAGTCCAAAGCAAATTTTAAATAATGCACAAATTTAGGGGGAGCTCTTGCTTTTCACATACTTCTCAAAGTGACAATGTTTTTCAATCTTATTATCATTTGTCGAAGCTTTGATCTATATGTTATCATCAATTACCAAAAAGGGGGAGATTGAAAGTGCAACTATCCCTGGGTGGTTTTGGTAATTCCTAACAACATATAGCTCATTGAGCTAATGCTATTTCAAGATAAATATTTCAGGAAAGCTCAATGATTGGCATGGCATGGATGAGAAAAGTGGATCCCTCAAAATGCTAAGGACAAAAGGATTGGCTCAAGCTCAAAGCACAAGACTCTACATTTTCTATTTTAGTGATCCAAGATCACATTGAGTCTATAGGAAAAGCCAATACTATCAAGGAGTGATGATGTGTTGCTTAATGAGGTTCTTGCTCAAAATGCTTAGTGATATGCTCCAAAGCCCTCAACTACTTTCTGATATCCACATATGACCCAAACCAAAAGTCCAACTCGGCCCCATCGATTCTTTCTATCCGGAGCCACCGAGTTTAGATGTCATAGCCACTGCCACAAACCCTAGTCTTTTCGGTCTCACCGATAGGGATCTT
This sequence comes from Triticum dicoccoides, assembly GCF_002162155.2. Classification (NCBI taxonomy): domain Eukaryota; kingdom Viridiplantae; phylum Streptophyta; class Magnoliopsida; order Poales; family Poaceae; genus Triticum; species Triticum dicoccoides. The sequence goes on from NC_041385.1 coordinate 494,998,129, forward strand.
GGTCTCACCAAGATGGGATTGTAATCTCTCTGTTTCCCTTCTTAACGTTTCGGTCCAACCGAGATGAGCGATCGGTCCCACCGAGATTGCAATGCAAACTCTCTGTTTCCCTTCATAATGTTTCGGTCTAACCGAGATGAGCGAATCGGTCCCACCGAGTTTGCCTGACCAACTCTCTGGTTAGCTTATTACCAAAATCGGTCCCACCGAGTTTGTGTAACTGGTCTCACCGAGATTACGTTATGCCCTAACCCTAACCACATCGGTCCCACCGAGTTGACATGTCGGTCCCACCGAAAATCCTAACGGTCACATTATTTTCTATATTGGTCTGACCGAGTTTCACGATTTGGTCCCACCGAGATTGGTAAGTTGTGTGTAACGGTTAGATTTTGTGTGGAGGCTATATATACCCCTCCACCCACTCTTCATTCGTGGAGAGAGCCATCAGAACATGCCTACACTTCCAACATACATTTTCTGAGAGAGAACCACCTACACTTGTGTTGAGGTCAAGATATTCCATTCCTACCATATGAATCTTGATCTCTAGCCTTCCCCAAGTTGCTTTCCACTCAAATCTTCTTTCCACCAAATCCAAATCCTGTGTGAGAGATTTGAGTGTTGGGGAGACTATCATTTGAAGCACAAGAGCAAGGAGTTCATCAACAATACACCATTTGTTACTTCTTGGAGAGTGGTGTCTCCTAGATTGGCTAGGTGTCACTTGGGAGCCTCCGACAAGATTGTGGAGTTGAACCAAGGAGTTTGTAAGGGCAAGGAGATCGCCTACTTCATGAAGATCTACCCTAGTGAGGCAAGTCCTTCGTGGGCGACGGACATGGTGGGATAGACAAGGTTGCTTCTTCGTGGACCCTTCGTGGGTGGAGCCCTTCGTGGACTCGCGCAGCCGTTACCCTTCGTGGGTTGAAGTCTCCATCAACGTGGATGTACAATAGCACCACCTATCGGAACCACGACAAAAACATCCATGTCTCCAATTGCGTTTGCCTCCTCAAACTCCTCCCCTTTACCTTCATATGCAATTTTTTTACATTCCGCTGCTATACTCTTAGAATTGCATGTGTAGGTTGATTGCTTGACTTGTGCTAAGTTGCTAAAATCTGCCAAGAACTAAAATTGGGAAAAGGCAAATTTTTTATTTGGTCAAGTAGTCTAATCACCCCCCTCTAGACATACTTTCGATCCTACATCTACCTTATGGGGCGGGGAAGTATGAGGCGACATTTCGCTCTCCATCATCTCCGGAAGAAGATCCCCCGAGGATGAAGATTGTTGAGGGAGGCTATAGGCCGAACTGCAAAGCATACATTTTTGATATTACCCTCACAAACAAGAAAAGAACGGGGTATGCTTATTAAAACACCTTTGTTCACTTACAGTTCGGCTAGAGGTTGGCCCCCTTGTGGGCACTGTGCGGCAATATCGCCTCCCGAATTTGAGCCCCTGATAGGGATTTCTTCCCTCGCTTGGAGGCCTCTGCCTTTGGGTCTTCGGGGGCGACTCTCTTCTTCCCGTGGGGGGAGGGAATGTTAGATTCTCCTCCCCGTTCATCCTCCGACACAGGAGTTCCGATCTCCTCGGATACGGTGTGTGATGCACCTCCAGTATGAAGGCCACTTTGGGCCTCTCCACTCCTCTCCTTTTCTTCCCTCAATGGCACTTGATAAGGTGCCGGAGCCAGCATCCTGGTTAATACTGGGTCCGCTGAGTTTTCGGGAAGAGGGGTCGAACACTTGATCCTCTCCGCCTTCTTTACCCAGCCCTGGCCGAGTATGGTTTTCTTAGTTTTGTTATGGGAAACTTGGACTAAAAACGTGTTTGGAAATTGAGTGCTTAACGGGGAACCTGGATGGTTGCAGTCAAGGCCTGCGTCCTCTGTGGTGTCCGTACACCTTTTTCGTGACCCGAAGAATAATTCATACATCCATTCGAGCATTGTGCCAAAGAAGCACCGAATGGTTCGCGGTCCTTCCGGATTGAACTCCCACATACGGAGAGGTCGGCGCTGGCATGGAAAGACCCGATGGACTAATATAACTTGGATTACCTTGATGAGATTGATGTCCTTCTTAATAAGGTCTCCAATGCAGCTTTGTAGTATTTGAACTTCATCTAGCGATCCCCAATCCAGCCCCTTGTTGATCCACAATGCAAGTTGTGGTGGAGGGCCGGATCAGAAGGCGGGTGGAGCCACCCACTTTGTACCACGAGGCTCCGTGATATAAAACCACTCCCGTTGCCATAGGTCAGAAGCTGCAGTGAAGGAACCCTTTGGCCAGACGATATCGGCCAATTTGCTTATTAAAGCACCTCTGCACTCCACATGTCTCCTATCTATTATCTTCGGCTTTACATTGAAGGTCTTGAGCCATAAGACGAAGTGTGGAGAGATACGGAGGAAGGCCTCACATACAATAATGAATGATGAGATGTAAAGGAAGGAGTCCGGAACTAGATCATGGAAATCTAGTCCGTAGTAAAACATGAGCCCTCGAACAAAGGGATGAAGGGATAAACCTAGCCCCGGAGGAAGTGAGGGATAAATACGACCCTCTCATGAGGTCTAGGAGTAGGGATAATGTTCCCTTGTGCAGGAAGCCCGTGAAGGATCTCCGCGGTCAAATAACTCGCCTCCCTGAGCTTCGTGATATCCTCCTCGGTGACAGAAGAAGCCGTCCACCAGCCTTGAAAGCTAGATCCAGACATGGCCTGAGGTTTGAAGCGACTGGTTAAACCTTGGGTGTTGGAACTCAAGGTGGGAGGAGGAGGGGAGTAGTGTAGAGGGGAAAGGCGGGTCTCGACCTCCTTATAAAGATGACGAATATTAAACGTCCTCTACGTGGCCTTAAAACATGCCTATTCCCAAGGAATCATACCAATGGGACAGTTGGGTTACCCACGCCCGTGTTGATGAGAATCTCGCAATAAGGGGACACGATCTCCGCTTCGACAAGACGTGCCAATAAAACCGCCTCGCTAAGCGTGGAACAGCAGGTTGGAAAAACGATTCGAAATAATGGCCGGACGATGATGTAATGTCGTGTTGCAAAAGCTGTCAACGGATTGTATTCGTGAAAACATTATGCTTTCCGCGATGGTATATGGAATTTGTTTTGCAGAGCCGGACACGATTCTTATGTTCAAGATCTACTTTGGAGTGTTCGGAGAAGGAACCCGCCTTGCAATGCCGAAGACAATCTGCGCGCCGGACTCATCATCATTGAAGCCTGGTTCAGGGGCTACTGAGGGAGTCCCGGATTAAGGGGTCCTTGGACAGCCGGACTATATGCATATGCCAGACTGTTAGGCTATGAAGATACAAGATAGAAGACTTCGTCCCATGTCCGGATGGGACTCTCCTTTGCGTGGAAGGCACGCTTGGCGGTTAGGATACAAAGATTCCTTTCTCTGTAACCGACTCTGTGTAACCCTAGCCCCCTCCAATGTCTATATAAACCGGAGGGTTTAGTCCATAGGACAAGGACAATCATAATCATAGGCTAGCTTCTAGGGTTTAGCCTCTACCATCTCGTGGTAGATCAACTCTTCTAATACTCATATCATCAAGATCAATCAAGCAGGAAGTAGGGTATTACCTCCATCGAGAGGGCCTGAACCTGGGTAAACATTGTGTCCCCTGCCTCATGTTACCATTAGCCTTAGACACACAGTTTGGGACCCCCTACCTAAGAACCGCCGGTTTTGACACCGGCACACGTGCTGATAGTGTTGGACGAACACTCATTTCTCCTCTGAACAACCACACCCATCATATCCAAACTCTCATTTTCTTGCAAAATCATGCACGTTCATCATATAACACAAATACATCATCAATTCAACAATTCGACAAAGCAAAATAAACCATAATTTAACAATTCAACACATGCCAATTTTTTTCCAACAATTCATACATAGATATGTGATACAGGAATGAATCAAACGTCTTCATTGTTGCGCTCGTTAGTTCTCTTCTTCATGTTGATGAACCACTTCTTATCTACCTTATCCAAGAGGCTAGCATCCTACAATATGACTCTCTCTCTCTCTCTCCCTCTCTCTCTCTCTTCCTTACATTGTTGTCTCATTTTCAAGCTCTCCTTTTGCACATTTCTCTTGCTTCTCCAAGTTGAGATAGTCGGGACGCTCATGAACTCTGCTGAGGCATCGTCCATGGCAGTGGTGGGGGATGGGGTACTCAGTGTCGACATCTAGGACGGGTGAATTGGAATCAGACGATGGACAAGGAGGGCAGCACGGACAGGGAGCAAGGGTGGAGGAGGGAGATGGCTCAAACGTGGGAAAGGGGACTGAGGCGGAGGCGGTCGATTTGGTGGACTTGGTCAATTTGGAGCGGAGTTGAGATAGGATGGCCTGGGCGTCCCTATATTCGCCCCACATATGACTTGCGTTATAGGGGGTGTCGGACAACATGGACATTTGGGTTGGCCATGCGGGGTCCGATTGAATGACTTTTTCTAGACCGGACAATGATTGGGTTGTCCGCCCGGATGCTTGAGGGGAGTTTGAGGGGTCCAGTTGTATATGTCTTATATCTCTTGGTAAAAAGTTCTTGCATTTCTAGGTGTAGTCAAAAGATTTTTCACACCATAATTTGTTGGGAAACGTAGAAGAAAACAAGCAAAAAATCATCCTACGAACACCCAGGAACAATATGAAGATGCATGTCGGGTTTGGATAAACGATCGTTACCGACTCCGAAGTGCAGTAGAAGTAGATGAGTCGGTGTAGATCGTACTTTGAGTCCCTCGAACATCGATGACGATCCTGCGAACCGCCCTCGGACGATCCATCGAATGGAAGATTGAAAGCATGGTCTCTCTACTTGGTTGCAAGCGTACGGTCTTCATGATCCGGCAACGCTTTGCCATCTAGAGCTAATCGTCACCAGAGAATTAGAGGGAGGAGATTAGAACCACATGGGGCTTCTAATTGTGAGGATTAGAGGTGGATAGGGCTAGCTCTAATTAGTCAACTAGGGCCTACTAGAACTAGAACTAGATCAACTAGAGGAGGCTCCAAAACTTGTGTCATCGTAGGGTGAAAATGCTTTGTGTATATAGGTTTAGGGGAGAGGAGGGGGCAGGCAAGCAGCCACAAAGGGGGAAAAGGAGTCCCCCTTGGTGCACTGGCCTAGGGCAGGAGTTGGACTCCCACCCCTAGTAGGATTCGACCTCCCATAGTGGGAAGGGCGGCGCCTCCCTATTGGGCCCTTGTGGCCCAATTCCTTATCCACCTCGAGGCCTTATTAGGCCCATTGAGATTAAATTAAATATATATTTGTTATGAACATTTTTAGAGCATTATATATATAATTTAACATCCCTGGAAACATTTTCCACCTATGTATAATTAATCGTTAATACATGGTATTACCCGATATTCACCGAAACCTTTCTGGCGGCACCGAAATGCTTTCGGAACCTATTGGAACTATTCCGAACATTAATGAAACAATTCCACAAATATATTCTCATTACCCACGTACCACTAACACTCAGCAGATTGTGATTACCTTAATCTTGTGACCCTGTAGGTTCAGTAAATCATAGACATGAATGAAACCCCTTCATTCAATGACCGATAGCGGAACCGTGGACATCCATATCAGTCCCTATGATTACATGAATGATATTCAAGTGAACCTTTGGTTATCATGTGATGTTTCCTTTGCTTCGCGATACTTTACAAAACCCGGTGTGCATTGGTATCTTCTTGAGTCATCACCATGCCCACTATACCGTTGCTCTCGTTACCGGTTTTGTTCTTCTTTCTCGTTAACATGTTCTGGCATCCCTGTGACATAGTCACCTGTGTCTGGCCAGACAATGATGGATGTTGTCACACCGGGAGATCCTTAAGAATATCTCTCCATCTCGGAGGAGCAAATCCCACTCTTGAGCTATCCGTTCACTTGTCAAACTTTTCGGTGAACCTTAAAGTTGTCGTTATGATCACCTTGTTATAGATGACGTTTGAGCAACCCCAAAGCCCACCATCTAGTAGAAAGTGACCAAGACACTCTCATGGTCTAAGGAACTAAAACACATGCTAACACTTCATGTTATAATAGATGATTTCAGACGATATAATCACAAAGTATAATAGAACAAGTATTGGGTCGATTCAATATGATCGTTCTTCTAACGCCATACCCTCAATGTTGTTTTAGGACTATCGTTACACTTAATGATATCCCAAGATCTGGAAAACGTGGTCACCAAAAACATTTGAGCCAGTCTTAGAGGTGAGACCGGGAACCTATGGTTAACCATTTATCATTTCACACATGTGATGACCCACAAGTATAGGGGATCACAACAGTTTTCGAGGGTAGAGTATTCAACCCAAATTTATTGATTCGACACAAGGGGAGCTAAAAAATATTTGCAAGTATTGGTAGTTGAGTTGTCAATTCAACCACACCTGGAGAATTAAATATCGGCAGCAGAGTGATTAGTAGCACAATAATATGGTAATTTTCATAGCAGTGGTAACAATAACAGCAGTAGCGGTAACAGTGATAGTAGTAGTTTGTAGCAATAGTAACAGCAGCAACAACTATAGTAACTTAGCAAAGATCAATATGTGAAAGGCTCGTAGGCATTGGATCGGTGATGGATAATTATGTTGGATGGCATTCATCATGTAACAGTTATAACCTATGGCGACACAGAACTAGCTCCAATTCATCAATGTAATGTAGGCTTATATTTCGTATATAGTCATATGTGCTTATGATAAGAACTTGTATGCCATCTTTTGTCCTGCCCTCCTGTGGCAGCGGAGTCCATAAGGAAACTAAGGGATATTAAGGCCTCGTTTTAATAGAGAACCGGAACAAAGCATTAACACATAGCAAATACATGAACTCCTCAAACTACGATAATCACTGGAAAGAATCCCAATTATTGTCACCTTGGGGTATGCGGATCATAACACGTAATAGGTGCATACAACTTCAATATAGGATCAAGAACACAAATATATTCATGAAAACATAAAGGGTTCAGATCTGAAATCATGGCACTCAGGCCCTAGTGACAAGCATTAAGCATAGCAAAGTCACAGCAACATCAATCTCAAAACATAGTGGATACTAGGGATCAAGCCCTAACAAAACTAACTCAATTACATGATAAATCTTATCCAACCCATCATCGTCCAACAAGCCTACGAAGCAATTACTCACTCCCGGCGGTGAGCATCATGAAATTGGTGACGGAGGAAGATTGATGATGACGATGGAGTCGAATCCCCCTCCTTGGAGCCCAAAACAGACTCCAGATCAGCCCTCCTGATGAAGAACATGAGGTGGCGATGGCTCCATATCGTAAAACGGGATGATTCATTCTCCCTGATTTTTTTCTAGACGAATAGGTACTTATGGAGTTGGAGATAGGGTTGCGGGAGCTGCTAGGGGCCCACAAGCCTACCAGGCGCGCCCTGGGGGGGCGCCCCCTGGGATTGTGGTGCCTTGATGTCGCCCCTCTAGTATTTCTCTTCAACGGTATTTTATATATTTTTTGAAATAATTCTCCATAAATTTTCAGCTCCTCCGAGAACTTCTTTTTCTGCACAAAAAATAACACCACGGCAATTCTGCTGAAAACAACGTCAGTCCGAGTTAGTTTCATTCAAATCATGCAAATTAGAGTCCAAACCAAGAGCAAAAGTATTTGGAAAAGTAGATACGTTTGTGACGTATCAACTCATCCAAGCTTAACTCATTGCTTGTCCTCAAGTAATTTAGTTGATAAACTAAAAGTGATAAAGAAAAACTTTTACAAACTCTTTTTGTTCTTGTTGTTGTAAATATACTTAACTAATGTTCAAGTTTTCAGAAAGGATTATGAACTAACCATATTCATGATAACATTTAGGTCTCACATTTACTCATGTCAATGACATAACTAACTAGCGAGCAATAATAAGATATCTCGGATGCCGACAATTTGTCAAAATAGTCATGATATAATATGATAATATGGTATCTCGCTAGCCCTTTCTGAGACCTCAAAACATAAACGCAGAGCACCCCTGAAGTTCAAGCAACGACTAAACATTATAATTCATGGTAAAAGAGATACAGTCATGTCACACTCAACATTAACTATACTCAATGCATAAGAATGACAATAGTGTTCTCCAACTGGTGCTTGAATGAGAGGGTGATGATTCAATAATAGAAGTAAAATAACATAAAAGTAAATGGATAGGCCCTTCATAGAGGGAAGCAGGGATTTGCAGATGTGCCAGAGCTCGAAGCTTAAAAAAAGATAAATATAATTTTGGGAGGTATGCCTTTCCTGTCAACGTCATGAGCGGGAGTTTTCAATACTTCCATGCTAAACACATTAGCGACAGTTCCCAAGCGAAAAAGTAAAGTTTACTCCCTCTCCACCAACAAACACAAGCCATGGCTAACCAAATCCTTGGGTGCCCTCCATACCAACAACTTTCTGGGGGTGTTTGTTTCATTATCATTATTATTTTAATCATGGGACTCGGCATCCCGATTACCAGCCCCTCTTGTGCAATGGCAAGTGAATAAACACTCATTGTGAGAATGACCCGCTTAGCATGAAAGATACTGAACGCCCCCTGTCGCTCCATGAGCGGTACAGGCACACAAAACATATGTTAATTTGAACATTTAGAGACGGCACATGCAAATTTACTCGGAACGGCTGGGTAATACCGTATATAGGTAGATATAGTGGAATCATCTAGAAAACTTTGTAGAATTAGATCAACTGAGGAGGCTCCAAAACTTGCTTCTCCACCTCTTGGCCTTATTAGGCCCATTGATATTAAATTAAATATATTATTCGTTCTAAATATTTTCAGAGCATTATATATATAATTTAACATTCCCGGAAACATTTTTCACCTATATCTTTACCTAATAATAAAGGGGCTATTACTTCTTCCTCCTTAATTTCCGTCCGTATAGCAAGTGGGATCAAACTCACAACCTGCATGTCGCACAAGACAAACCTTGGCCAGTTGAGCTAGGACGTGTTTGTGTAATAAGGAATGGTTTGGTTGTTTTGCAATAGTCCAAGCGGCCGATGCAAAAAAATCTGGCTGAATATGAGAATACAATGTTGATTAACCTATTAAATAGTCCCACCTCGCCCCCCAGATCTAATTTTCCTAATTTATATACGTCTTGGTTTTCTATCGGATATCGAAAAGCCATCTCAGGAATCATTAAGGAGGAAATAAGACATCTCATACAGCCCAAAGGCTCACGTCCGTTCAGATACTTGGTTGAAACCAAAGTATGGTTACGTGAAATTAAATGTTGACGCGGGATTTGATAGTGACACACTCGCAGCAACATTTGGAGCAGTTATCCGGGACCATAGGGGGAAATTTATAGCGGCTGCTAATGAAAAGATGGACATTTGCTTTGACTCATTCACAGCAGAAGCAATTGCAGTGAGGTTTGGTTTGAATCTTGCTAATACCGTCGGATGTAGTAAGATTGAAGTGAATTCGGATAGCGTGGAGGTGGTGAATGCGTTGAGCCAAGGCTACTCTTCTTCAGTCGCTTCATCCATTATAGATGACTGTTATTTCATGTCATTAGGTTTTTCCCATGTCATTTATGATCATTGTAATAGGGAACGTAATCGAGTAGCTCATGAACTAGCAAGGTTAGCTAGGTTTTCTTCTCCAAGGATTTGGATGGATAACACCCCTGATGAGTTATCCCTTTACTTGTAAACGATGCTACTTTACTTATGAATGAATAAAGAAGAAGAAGTTTATCAAAAAAAGGAGGAAATAAGACATCTCATAATAAGGAAGGAAAGAGGAATTGAGAGAATAAGGAAAGAAAGAGGGTTTGAGAGAATAAGGAATGAAAGATGGATTTGAGATGTGATTAAAGAAACAAAGAAGGAAAGTGGAATTAAATAACAAGGCAACCCAACGTCCCTCATGATTGACTATGAGAGAAGGAAGCTTCCATGTGTGTGTGTGAAGAAGATGAGGCAGAAGAAAGGGCTCGACCATGATGATTGAGGACTCAAGAAGGATTCCATCTCTGAAGGAAAAGGTCGATGTCGGGATGAGGAGCTCGTATATGGAGAAACCATATTTGGAACAAAAAGCATGTACGCCACACGTCAATTACGAGTCCGGAATATATGAAAAACATGCGTACATTTTTTTTGGCAGTACAAAGGATCCCCTCACCCCACATCTTGTTGATATCGTCGGGCGTGTGCTCTGTAGACATCACCCTCGCCAGTCGCGGCCCTCGCCGGCCATCCTCCTCGCTGGTCGCCTTCGCCGCATTCCTCACAGCCGGCTCCACCTATGCGATAGCTGCACCCCGCGGTTGCAGCTCCGCGTGGTGACGGTTGTAGCTCCGGTGGTGGCGGTCGTAGCAGCCCCAGCAGAGACGTACCCTTGGTTCTGATGCTCGTGTTGGTTCCAGCAAATATACTTGCCCGTCGTAACATTTTTGTTCATGGATGCAACTCCGTTGTGCTGATGCTCGACTAGTTCCAGCAAAAAAGAATGCCAGATGTAGCAAATTGGTATAGTGGTTGTAGCATTTTCCCGTCGTGGTTGTAGCTCCGCCATGCCAACGCTCGTAGATGGTTCTCTTCTAGTTCCAGCATAAATCAACTCTGGATGTAGCAAATTATGTCGTCAGATGCAACTCCAGCAGCCGGTCCCAACACGTGGTCTCCGCGATGTAGCATTTTTGCCTCACGGTTGTAGCACGCCCCATATCCCATTCCTGCACGGATAATTGCCGCTTGTAGCACCGCGACGTCATGGTTGTAGCGGTGCACGACGATGGCCAAAGCACTTTCCCTGCCATGGTTGTAGCGTGCGAACGCCCAACGCCGGTGATGAGGATGTGGTTGCAGCAATGAGAGCAGCTGCCACCGGCTTGCCGGTCGCGGCGAGGATAAGATTGGGCGAGCACCCATGAAAGCAGCAGGGGGTCGCAACGCCGACACCGGCGAGCTTGTGATGCGGGGGATGGGATGGGATCTGACGGATGCGAGAGGAAAGAGAAGTAGAGAAAAAAATTGAAACGAGATACACACGCGCCAGCCTGTCTCCGCGTGAAAGGAGGAAAGCGAGCAATAGCGACCGGCCGAACACTTCAGCGGGCGTGTAAAAGCGAAGGATTTTCCATTTTTTATGGAACATGCAAGTTGAGTTTAACTTGAGCACATAAAAAACATGAGCATATATAAAATTAGATGTCTTTGCACTAGAAAACTTAGATCGCGGTCGATCAAGATAATGAGTTATTCAAAAAATTAATGGGAGGTACTAAAGTATGGCTTACAAAACATCACCCACGGTGGACATGACTGTACCATGCAATCGGATCATCATTACATGTGCGACCGGTCTCCCAGATCAGACAGTGTGGTGGCCATCGCGTTGGAAGGCACGAGGAGACACGTCCGTGCATAAAAAAAATACAACTTCATTTATATATGAATTGTAAAATAATAAAAAGAAATAAGGTATTACATATATTTCATTTCTTTAAAATTAGGTTATAGGTCTTAAACATAATATTTAACCAGTAAAACATAACATAAGATTAAAGTTAAAGTAAATTATAATCCAATTACAATCAAAGTAGACTATACGTTTTTTTAATAACAATATGATATTCTACAAGGAAATTTAATACCAATAGTTACTTCGCCTCATATTCCGAGACAAATTCTTTGCTGCCCCCCAAAAAATCATAATTTTCCTACATGGTCTGAGGCTTATTCAGTTAAGGAGCTGATGAATTTCTTCTTTTGTATCTAAATTTGTTGAACCGCTTCATCTGTAACTGAATTGGTAGGTGTTTTTTTAGGTGCACATTCCATGGTTGAACTACTTCTTTATATCAGAACTGTTGACATCAAGAACTAATATATGATGTTGTAATACTAATATTTGACGTATCGTTTTTTAACTCTTTGTATAACACATGCAAAAAGAAAAACTATGTCTAAATCATAATAAAAAGTGTTCATTTTTTGTTGGTCATATGTTATATTTTCTGAGAACAAAATAAATCTTTACTCTTTTTTTTCTGCTCGACTCACTAGCACCCGCCACCAAAGTACAAGGAGTCAGATTCGGAGTCTCTGTTGTGTGTGACTCAAACTCTGCACTTTTATTTGTTATATTATACAAAGATGGGGGATCTTTGTACAACTCTCCTAATATTATGTTGTTTCTCATGTGACAGCGTGGAGGATTTCAAGGAGTTTGTTGATGTCGTCATGTCTGCCGATGTCGGCGTTCTGGGAACCAGGGTACCCAGCCCTGCCTGCCTGCAGCCCATGGCTTGGCTTCATCGACGGCCTGGTATGGCCCAGCTTGACTACTGCGAGACAAGACCCTCGCGAGGGGCCAAGCCTCGCGAGGCGGGCGACATCAAGACCTCCCGAGGGAGTGGCTTCCTTAGGCGGCCTCCTAAGCGGAGCGGAGATTTCTATGCAAGACCCAACCTAACGAGGCTGGAATGACATCAACCATGACGACCAAGGCCAGGCGTGCGCCAGCGGGCGTAGAGCAACAGGTTTCCTCTTTGGTGCAAAGGAGGCAAGCGCAGGTGTGGAGTCCCAAGGAATCAGCCAAAGGTTGTCATTTGCGTGCAACGAGACCAAGACCGCCAGAACGGCATCATGGATGTCATCGCCGAGCCCATCACGACGTCATGCTTAGAGGCTTTGCAGGCGAAGACCACCTTTCGTCAGAATTGGATGTACTTCTTGTTCCCCTTGAAATTTGGCCGTTGTGGGATCCCTTCCCGCCTAAATTTTGGAGGAAGAGGACAAAGGCCACTATAAATAGGGCCTAGCCACCACCGTAGAGAGGGTCGGTCGATCGATCAACTCACCAGGTGATCAACTCGAACCACCAAGAGCTCATCACAAGAACACGCCTCCTGAGGCTGTTCTTCCACTTGTACTAGTTCATCCTCAGCCCATCACAAGGCCAAACCACCACAAAGCAGGAGTAGGGTATTACACCACAAGGTGGCCTGAACCTGGGTAAACTGATGTGTCTTTCTCTGTCGTGTTCATCGAGCAAGATCGTGAGAGTAGCGGATCGGGAGGTTTGAGAGGTTGAGTTCTTCGCACACGCCCCTGAGTTCAAACCTTTCTTGGGTCTGTAGAACCCGAAATCTGACATTTTTCACACCGGGTTGGGGGTGTGTCGAAGCTTCTCTTCCATCGGTCCCTTCGCCCCCGCTTCGCGGTCCCTATGGTGGAATTTCCACAAGCTGGCAGTGAGCAATGGGCTGCCTGCGTCACCCAGGCGACCCTGCCCAACAGCGAAGTTCGTTGCCACCTCCCGCTTGCCGAAGCGGGGATGGGTGCCGACGACAACAGCCGTCGGCGCCGTGGGCCGCTTCCATACCCTCCCACTCAGCGCCGGAACCGAGCGGCGGAAAGATCCCCCAGCTACGCCGTGGCGACGTCCTTGCGCACTTGCCGAGAGCAGGCGAATGCGCGATCCGCGCTCGTGATGGCCCGTGAGTTGCTGAGCTGCAGGATGGCCGAGGGCGGCCGTGACGCCCTGCTCTCCCGCGTCGCCGAACTACTCGATGATACGTCCATTTTGCATCATGTTTTCCTACTGTTATTTATGTTGTTTTATTGAATAGTAATGCTTTTTGAGTAATTCTAATGCCTTTTATCTCATAATATGCAAGGTATACACAGAGGGGGATAATTCTAGCAGCTGGAAATCTGGACCTGAAAAAGCTAAGTCAGGCTACCTATTCTGCACAACTCCAAATGAGTTGAAACTTCACTAGGATTTTTTATGGAATAAATAAGAATTTTGGAGTCAATAAGTACTAGAGGGGGCCCACCACGTGGGCACAACCCACTTGGGCGCGCCAGGGAGCCCAGGCGCGCCCTGGTGGGTTGTGCTCACCCAGGCCCACCTCTGGTGCCCCTCTTCTGGTATATAAGTCATTTTGACCTAGAAAAAATAAGGAGAGGACTTTCGGGACGAAGCGTCGCCATCTCGAGGCGGAACTTGGGCAGGAGCACTTTTGCCCTCCAGCGGAGCGATTCCGCCGTGGAACTTCCCTCCCGGAGGGGGAAATCATCGTCATCATCATCACCAACAACTCTCCCATCTTGGGAAGGGCTATCTTCATCAAAATCTTCAACACCACCAACTCCTCTCAAACCTTAGTTCATCTCTTGTGTTCAGTCTTTGTACCGGAACTATAGATCGGTGCTTGTGGGTGACTAGTAGTGTTGATTACATCTTGTAGTTGATTACTATATGGTTCATTTGGTGGAAGATTATATGTTCAGATCCATTATGCTATTTAATACCCCTCTGATCTTGAGCATGATTATCATTTGTGAGTAGTTACTTTTGTTCTTGAGGTCATTTGTTTGAGTAAGAACAACACCTAAGCACCGGTCCACCCACATATCAAATTATCAAAGTAGCGAATATGAATTAAGCCAACATGATGAAAGTGACTAGATGAAATTCCCGTGTACCCTCAAGAACACTTTGATTATCATAAGAGACCCATTTTGGCCTATCCTTTGCCTCAAAAGGATTGCGCTACCTTGCTGCACTTTTGTTACTACTATCGTTACTTGCTTGTTACAAATTATCTTGTTATGAAACTACTCCGCTACTTACAATTTTAGCACTTGCAGACATTACCTTGCTGAAAACCACTTGTCATTTCATTCTGCTCCTCGTTGGGTTCGACACTCGTACTTATAGAAAAGGCTACAATTAACCCCATATACCTGTGGGTCATCAAGGCTATTTTTTGGCGCCGTTGCCGGTGAGTGAAGCGCTCTTGGTAAGTGGAAATTGGTAAGGAAACATTATTACTACGTGCTGAAATTTATTGTCACTTGTTACTATGGAAAATAATCCTTTGAGACCTCGACCGGAACCACAATTAGTTTCCCCTCAACCTACTACACCTACTGAAATCATTGAATATGAAATTCCTTCGGGTATGGTAGAACAACTGCTAGCTAATCCTTATGCAGGAGATGGAACCGAACATCGTGATATGCACTTGATATATGTGGATGAAATTTGTGGATTATTTAAGCTTGCAGGTTTACCCGGAGATGAAGCTAATAAGAATGTTTCCCCTTTATCTTCGAAGGGAAAAGCATTGACATGGTATAGGCTATGCGATGATATTGGATCTTGGAACTGGAATCGGTTGAAATTGGAATTCCATCAAAAAAATTATCCTATGCATCTAGTTCATCGTTATCGGAATTATATATATAATTTTTGGCCTCACGAAGGAGAAAGTATCGCTCTAGCTTGGGGGAGGCCTAAGTCAATGTTATATTCATGCCCCAATCATGAGCTCTCAAGAGAAATTATTATTCAGAATTTTTATGCTCCGCTTTCTCATAATGATCAATCCATGCTCGATACTTCTTGTACTGGTTCTTTTATGAAGAAGACTATTGAATTCCGATGGGATCTTTTAGAAAGAATTAAATGCAACTCTGAAAATTGGGAACTCGAAGAAGGTAAAGAGCCAGGTATCGAACCTAAGTTTGATTGTGCTAAATCTTTTATGAATATTGATGCTTTTAAAAAGTTTAGCACTAAATATGGACTTGACTCTGAGATAGTAGCTTCCTTTTGTGAATCTTTTGCTACTCATGTTGATCTCCCTAAGGAGAAGTGGTTTAAATATCACCCACCTATCAAAGAAGAAATTAAAGAACTGGTAAAAGCTAAAGAAGAAACTATCATTTACAATGTTGATCTAGTTGTTCCCACTGCTTATATTGAAAAACCACCTTTCCCTGTTAGGATAAAGGAACATGCTAAAGCTTCAACTGTGGTTAACAAAAGTTATGTTAGAACACCCAAACCAGCTTAAAAAATCAGAGTTGAACCTAGTATTTCTATGATTAAGGATCTCTTGCTCGATAATAGCGATGGGCATGTTATTTACTTCTGTGATGAAGCTTCTAGAATTGCCAAACCCGATAAAAAGGATAAAGATAGACCAGCTATTGTCATGCCTGTTGTCTCAGTTAAGACAGGAGATCACTGTTATCATGGGTTACTGTCGGCATTCTGGGAACGGGGGTACCCATACTTGCCTGCCTACGGCCTGCAGCATGGCTCAAGGAGTGGCCCAGTATGGCCCATCTTTGTCAACACAAGCTCAAGACCCTCGCGAGGGGCCAAGCCTCGCGGGGCGAACGACAGGAACCTTCCTCAGGCGCAGCCTCATCAGGCTGGCTCGCGAGGAGGCGGAGAGATCAAGGCGGGGTACCTCACGAGGTGCCCGTGATGCAAGCCTTGACGACCGAAGCCAGGTGGGCGCCAGGCGGGCGTCGGCCCGGGCAGTGTCCTTGTTTCCCCTTCGGTGCAAAGGGGGCAAGCACATGCCAAGGCATCAGGCAAAGGTTACCATTTCGGTGCAACAAGACCAAGACCAGCAGAACGGCAGGACGAAGGTCATTGTGGAGCCCAGGAAGGCGTCATCGTCAGAGCCTTTGGCAGTCGAAGACCAACTTTAGTCAGGATAAGTGTACTAGATGTTCCCCTTCAAAATGGCCAATTGTTGGCGCCCTTCCCGCTCAATATTTGGGAAGAGGACCAGGGACTTCCTCTATTAATAGGACTAGCTACTCTCAAGGCAGGGGCATCGGGGGAGATCGACCATTCGAACCCTAGTCAGAACCACCCACACCAACACAAGAACTCCTCCCCTTGCGAGGCTGTTCTTCCTTTGTATTGTTCATCATCAACCCCTGAGGCAATCCACACACCACACAATGGAGTAGGGTATTACACCACAATGGTGGCCTGAACCAGTATAAACCTTGCGTCCCTTGTGTTGTTCTTCGTGTAGCCTAGATCCTTTGCGAGGTGACGAGACGTGAGCCGGTAGGGGGGTGATCTCCGCGCGCACCCCAGAGTTCGAACCTCAAGGGTCTACCGGAACCCAAAATCCGACATTTGGCGCGCCAGGTAGGGGTGCGCCGGAATCACGTCTTCTGCCGTCTTGCGTTTCGCCGTCCATCGCATCCATGTCTGACGCTCGTCGAGCCCGCGCCGAGCGTCGGGCTGCTCTCGCCACCCGCGTCGCCCAGACGGCACCCGTCGGCGGACGCCCCCGTCGTTGCACGTCGCCTGCCGCCAACACCGCCATCGGCCCGGCGGGGAACGAGCAGCATGCCTCATCCCTGCATCCTTCGATGCGGCGAGAAGGCCGCACCGCCACCCCGTCGCTGACTCCAGCCGGTTCGTCGTCCCACGCCCGTCGCGCCCCTACGGACGCGCACTCCGTGCTGCTCCTAGCGCGAGAGCTCCTGCACTACCGTCCCATCGATGACCTCTACGAGGACTGGCTAGCCCGCATCACCGAGCTCGTCAGCGCTGCAGGGGGCTCTCCTATGCCCTCTCTCTTGCTGCTTCGCCTTCCATCCTGCATAGGAGGCCTGGATCAGGAGGTGCCACCACCTCCTCCCCAAGAAGGCACCCTGGCTCCATGGCGCGCGGCCCTGGGACGAGACCCACCGCGTCTGATGCCCGCGCAACAAGAAAAGAGTTGCCAAGAGATCCCTCGTCCCCAAGAAGCTGCCCGCGTGCTCCCTGCACCGGCACGTCATGACCGCGCTCCTGCTCCAGCGCGCCAAGACCCCGCGCTGCTCCTGGCGGCAGCGTGCGGAGACCTCCAAGATCAAGCCCTTCGTCACCAAAGGCTTCCTGTGGCCATTGCGGGCTGCTGTGCCTTCACCGCCGAGCTGTGCAGCGTAGCTTGGCCGGGCAAGTTCAAGCCCGATCTGCCTCCACGCTACGACGACACGGCTGACCCTGCGGAGTTCCTCCAGCTCTACAAGATGGGTATCGAAGCCGCCAACGGGGACGAGAAGGTCATGGCGAACTGGTTTCCCATGGCGCTCAAGGATGGTGCCCGCACCTGGCTCCTGGCACGATTTCCTCTTGGGACGAGATGTGCACTCGCTTCATCACCAACTTCCAAGGCACTCGCGACCGGCCCTCGCCATGAGCGACCTTCGCCGCATCAAGCAACAGCCAAGAGAGACCCTGCAGAAGTAGATTCAGCGTTTCAACAATGCTTGCCTCAAGATCCCGAGGGTGATTGAGGAAGCCATCATCTCAGCCTTCTCTGACGGCGTGCGTGACATCAAGATGAAGCAGGAGCTAGCAATCCATGAAGACCTGTGCACATCCCTGGAGCTGTTTAACTTGGCGACCAAGTGCGCCAGGGCTGAGGAAGGGCGTCTCTCCCTTCTCGAGCTTACGGCTGCCGATCCAGAAGAGAAGAAGCCCAAGGCCAAGGACGTGAAGCGCAAGGGGGCTGCTGTGCTTGCAGCAAAGCCAGACACCAAGCGAGGCAGGGATCAGCCTAAGTCATCCATGTTGGGGAACGTAGCAGAAATTTAAAATTTTCTACGCATCACCAAGATCAATCTATGGAGTAATCTAGCAACGAGGGGAAGGAGAGTGCATCTACATACCCTTGTAGATTGCTAAGCGGAAGCGTTCAAGTGAACGGGGTTGAAGGAGTCGTACTCGTCGTGATCCAAATCACCGGAGATCCTAGTGCCGAACGGACGGCACCTCCGTGTTCAACACACGTGCAGCCCGGTGACGTCTCCCACGCCTTGATCCAGCAAGGAGAGAGGGAGAGGTTGGGGAAGACTCCATCCAGCAGTAGCACAACGGCATGGTAGTGGTGGAGGAGCGTGGCACTCCAGCAGGGCTTCGCCAAGCACCGCAAGAGACGAGGAGGGAGAGAGGTAGGGCTGCACCAGGGAGAGGTCAAAACTCACGTGTGGGCAGCCCCAAAGACCTCAACTATATATAGGGGAGAGGGAGGGGGCTGCGCCCCCTCTAGGGTTCCCACCCCAAGGGGTGCGGCAGCCCCTAGATCCCATCTAGGGTGCGGCCAAGGGGGGGAGAGAGGGAAACTTGCCCCCCAAGTAAGGTGGAGGCGCCCCCTTCCCAAACCCTAGGCGCCTTGGGCCCTGGTGGGGGGGGGAGGGGGCACACCAGGCCACCTGGGGCTGGTCCCCTCCCACACTTGGCCCATGCAGCCCTCTGGGGTCAGTGGCCCCACATGGTGGACCCCCAGGACCCTCCCGGTGGTCCCGGTACGTTACCGATAGCACCCGAAACTTTCCGGTGACCAAAACAGGACTTCCCATATATAAATCTTTACCTCCGAACCATTCCGGAAGTCCTCGTGACATCCGGGATCTCATCCGAGACTCCGAACAACATTTGGTAACCACGTATATCTATTCCCTATAACCCTAGCGTCATCGAACCTTAAGTGTGTAGACCCTACGGGTTCGGGAACCATGCAGACATGACCGAGACGTTCTCCGGTCAATAACCAACAGCGGGATATGGATACCCATGTTGGCTCCCACATTTTCCACGATGATCTCATCAATTGAACCACGATGTCGAGGATTCAATCAATCCCGTATTCAATTCCCTTTGTCTAGCGGTATTGTACTTGCCCGAGATTCGATCGTCGGTATCCCAATACCTTGTTCAATCTCGTTACCGGCAAGTCTCTTTACTTGTTCCGTAACACATCATCCCGTGATCAACCCCTTGGTGACATTGTGCACATTATGATGATGTCCTACCGAGTGGGCCCAGAGATACCTCTCCGTCACACGGAGTGACAAATCCCAGTCTCGATTCGTGCCAACCCAACAGACACTTTCGGAGATACCCGTAGTGCACCTTTATAGCCACCCAGTTACGTTGTAAAGTTTGGTACACCCAAAGTATTCCTACGGTATCTGGGAGTTGCACAATCTCATGGTCTAAGGAAATGATACTTGACATTAGAAAAGCTTTAGCATACAAACTACACGATCTTTGTGCTAGGCTTAGGATTGGGTCTTGTCCATCACATCATTCTCCTAATGATGTGATCCCGTTATCAACGACATCCAATATCCATGGTCAGGAAACTGTAACCATCTATTGATCAACGAGCTAGTCAACTAGAGGCTTACTAGGGACATGGTGTTGTCTATGTACCCACACATGTATCTGAGTTTCCTATCAATACAATTATAGCACGGATAATAAACGATTATCATGAACAAGGAAATATAATAATAATAACTAATTTATTATTGCCTCTAGGGCATATTTCCAACAGTCTCCCACTTGCACTAGAGTCAATAATCTAGTTCACATTGCCATGTGATTAACACTCACAGGTCACATCTCCATGTGACCAACATCCAAAGAGTTTACTAGTGTCACTAAACTAGTTCACATCATCATGTGATTAAGACTCAATGAGTTCTGGGGTTTGATCATGTTTTGCTTGTGAGAGAGGTTTTAGTCAACGGGTCTGCAACATTCAGATCCGTATGTACTTTGCAAATCTCTAGGTCATATTGTAAATGCTACTTCCACGCTCCACTTGGAGCTATTCCAAATGGTTGCTCCACTATACGTATCCAGTTTGCTACTGAGAGTTTCGGATAGGTGTTAAAGCTTGCATCGACGTAACCCTTTACGCCGAACTCTTTATCACCTCCATAATCAAGAAACATGTCCTTATTTACTCCAAGGCCAATTTTGACCGCTGTCCAATGATCCATTCCTGGATCATTCTTGTACCCCTTGACTGACTCATGGCAAGGCACACTTCTGGTGCGGTACACAACATAGCATACTATAGAGCCTACGTCTGAAGCATAGGGGACGACCTTCGTACTTTCTCTCTCTTCTGCCGTGGTCGAGCTTTAAGTCTTCACTTCATACCTTACAACTCAGGCAAGAACTCCTTCTTTGACTGATCCATCTTGAACACCTTCAAGATCATGTCAAGGTATGTGCTCATTTGAAAGTACCATTTAGCGGTTTTTGATCTATACTCATAGATCTTGATGCTCAATGTTCAAGCAGCTTAATCCAGGTTTTCTATTGAAAAACACCTTTCAAACAACCCTATATGCTTTCCATAAATTCTACATCATTTCCGATCAACAATATGTCAACAATATATACTCATCAGAAATGCTATAGTGCTCCCACTCACTTCTTTGGAAATACAAGTTTCTCATAAACTTTGTATAAACCCAAAATCTTTGATCATCTCATCAAAGCGTATATTCCAACTCCGAGATGCTTACTCCAGTCCTTAGAAGGATTGCTGGAGCTTTGCATACTTGTTAGCATCTTTCAGGATTGACAAAACCTTCTGGTTGTATCACATACAACCTTTCCTCAAGAATAACGTCGGGGAAACAATGTTTTGACATCCTATCTGCAAGATTTCATAAATCATGCAGTAACTGCTAATCCAAATTCAACAGACTCTTGGCATCGCTACGAGTGACAAAGCCTCACCGTAGTCAACTCCTTGAACTTGTCGGAAAACATCTTAACAACAAGTCGAGCTTTCTTAATGGTGATACTTACCATCATTGTCCGTCTTTCTTTTAAAATCCATTTGTACCCAACAGTCTTACGACCATCAAGTAGTTCTGCCAAAGTCTACACTTGTTTTCATACATGGATCCTCTCTCGGATTATATGGCCTCGAGCCATTTGTCGGAATCCGGGCCCACCATCGCTTCTCCATAGCTCGTAGGTTCATTGTTGTCTAGCAACATGACTTCCAAGACAGGATTTAGTACCACTCTGAAGCAGTACGCATCCTTGTCGACCTACGAGGTTCGGTAGTGACTTGATTCGAGGCTTCATGATCACTATCATCAGCTTCCACTTCAATTGGTGTAGGTGCCACAGGAAGAACTTCCTGTGCCCTGCTACACAGTAGTTGTAGTGACGGTTCAATAACCATATCAAGTCTCCACCATCCTCCCACTCAATTCTTTCGAGAGAAACTTTTCCTCGAGAAAGGACCCGTTTCTAGAAACAATCACTTTTGCTTCCGGATCTGAAATAGGAGGTATACCCAACTGTTTTGGGTGTCCTATGAAGATGTATTTATCCGCTTTGGGTTCGAGCTCATCAGGATGAAACTTTTTCATATAAGCGTCATAGCCCCAAACTTTCAAGAAACGACAGCTTAGGTTTCTCTAAACCTTAGTTCATATGGTGTCATCTCAACGGAATTACGTGGTGCCCTATTTAAAGTGAATGCGGTTGTCTCTAATGCCTAACCCATGAACGATAGTGGTAATTCGATAAGAGACATCATGGTATGCCCCATATCCAATAGGGTGCATCTATGATGTTCGGACACACCATCACACTATGGTGTTCCAGGCAGTGTTAGTTGTGAAACAATTTCCACAATGTCTCAATTGTGTACCAAACTCGCAACTCAGATATTCATCTCTATGATCATATCATAGACATTTTATCCTCTTATCACGAAGATCTTCAACTTCACTCTGAAATTACTTGAACCTTTCAATAATTCAGACTTGTGTTTCATCAAGTAAATATACTCAAGATCTACTCAAATCATCTGTGAAGTAAGAACATAACGATATCCACTGCATGCCTCAGAACTCATTGGACTGCACACATCAAAATGTGTCACTTCCAACAAGTTGCTTTCTTGTTCCATTTTACTGAAAACGAGGCTTTCAGTCATCTTGCCCATGTGGTATGATTTGCATGTCTCAAGTGATTCAAAATCAAGTGAGTCCAAACGGTCCATCTGCATGGAGTTTCTTCATGCGCACATACCAATAGACATGGTTCGCATGTCTCAAACTTTTCAAGAACGAGTGAGTCCAAAGATCCATCAACATGGAGCTTCTTCATGCATTTTATACCAATATGACTCAAATGGCAGTGCCACAAGTATGTGGTACTATCATCACTATCTTCCATCTTTTAGCATGAACATGTGTATCACTACGATCGAGATTCAATAAACCATTCATTTTAGGTGTAAGACCATTGAAGGTATTATTCAAATAAACAGAGTAACTATTATTCTCCTTAAATGAATGACCGTATTGCGATAGACATAATCCAATCACGTCTATGCTCGATGCAAACACCAAATAACAATTATTTAGGTTTATCACCAATCTCGATGGTAGAGGGAGTATGCGATGCTTGATCTCATCAAGCTTGGAAACACTTCCAACACATATTGTCATCTCACCTTTAGCTAGTCTCCGTTTATTCCGCAGCTTTTATTTCGAGTTACCAACACTTAGCAACCGAACCGGTATCTAATACCCCGGTGCTACTAGGAGTACTAGTAAAGTACAAATTAACATAATGTATATCATATATACTTCTATCGACCTTGCCAGCCTTCTCATCTACCAAGTATCTAGGGTAATTCTGCTCCAGTGGCTGTTCCCCTTATTACAGAAGCACTTAGTCTCGGGTTTGGGTTCAACCTTGGGTTTCTTCACTAGAGCAGCAGCTGATTTGCCGTTTCATGAAGTGTCCCTTCTTGCCCTTGCCCTTCTTGAAACTAGTGGTTTCACCAACCATCAACAATTGATGCTCCTTCTTGATTTCTACTTTCGTGGTGTCAAACATCGCGAATATCTCAAGGATCATCATATCTATCCCTGATATGTTATAGCTCATCATGAAGCTCCAGCAGCTTGGTGGCAATGACTTTGGAGAAACATCACTATCTCATCTGGAAGATCAACTCCCACTCGATTCAAGTGATTGTTGTACTCAGACAATCTGAGCACAAGCTCAACGATTGAACTTTTCTCCCTTAGTTTGTAGGCCAAGAATCTCGTCGGAGGTCTTATACCTCTTGACGTGGGCACGAGCCTGAAATCCCAATTTCAGCTCTTGGAACATCCCCTATGTTCCTTGATGTTTCAAAATCGTCTTTGGTGCCTCAATTCTAAACCGTTTAACATTACTAAACTATCACGTAGTCATCAAAATGTGTATGTCAGATGTTCGCAACATCCACATACGACGTTCGAGGTTCAGCACACCGAGCGGTGCATTAAGGACATAAGCCTTCAATGAAGCAACGAGGACAATCCTCAGTTTATGGACCCAGTCCGCATAATTGCTACTATCAACTTTCAACTAAATTTTCTCTAGGAACATATCTAAAACAGTAGAACTAAAGCGTGAGCTACGACATAAATTGCAAAAACCTTTTGACTATGTTCAGGATAATTAAGTTCATCTTATGAACTCCCACTCATATAGACATCCCTTTAGTCATATAAGTGATACATGATCCGAGTCAACTAGGCCGTGTCCGATCATCACGTGAGACGGACTAGTCATCATCGGTGAACATCTTCATGTTGATCGTATCTACTATACGACTCATGCTCGACCTATCGGTCTCTTGTGTTCCGAGGCCATGTATGTACATGCTAGGCTCGTCAAGTCAACCTAAGTGTTTCGCGTGTGTAAATCTGGCTTACACCCGTTGTATGTGAACGTTAGAATCTATCACACCCGATCATCACGTGGTGCTTCGAAACAATGAACTTTCGCAACTGTGCACAGTTAGGGGGAACACTTTCTTGAAATTTTAATGAGGGATCATCTTATTTACTACCGTCGTTCTAAGCAAATAAGATGCATAAACATGATAAACATCACATGCAATCAAAAAGTGACATGATATGGCCAATATCATTTTGCTCCTTTTGATATCCATCTTCGGGGCTCCATGATCATCATCATCACCGGCATGACACCATGATCTTCATCATCATGATCTCCATCATCGTGTCTCCATGAAGTTGTCTCGCCAACTATTACTTCTACTACTATGGCTAACGGTTTAGCAATAAAGTAAAGTAATTACATGGCGTTGTTCAATGACACGCAGGTCATACAATAAATTAAGACAACTCCTATGGCTCCTGCCGGTTGTCATACTCATCGACATGCAAGTCGTGATTCCTATTACAAGAACATGATCAATCTCATACATCACATATCATCCATCACATTCTTTTGGCCATATCACATCACATAGCATACCCTGCAAAAACAAGTTAGACATCCTCTAATTGTTGTTTGCATGTTTTACGTGGCTGCTATGGGTTTCTAGCAAGAACGTTTCTTACCTACGCAAAAGCCACAACGTGATATGTCAACTGCTATTTACCCTTCATAAAGACCCTTTTCATTGAATCCGATCCGACTAAAGTGGGAGAGACTGGCACCCGCTAGCCACCTTATGCAACAAGTGCATGTCAGTTGGTGGAACCTGTCTCACGTAAGTGTACATGTAAGGTCGGTCCGGGCCGCTTCATCCCACAATACCGTCGAAGCAAGATTGGACTAGTAACAGTAAGCATATTGAAAAAAAATCAACGCCCACAACTACTTTGTGTTCTACTCTTGCATAGAATCTACGCAATAAACCTGGCTCTGATACCACTGTTGGGGAACGTAGCAGAAATTCAAAATTTTCTACGCATCACCAAGGTCAATCTATGGAGTAATCTAGAAACGAGGGAAGGAGAGTGCATCTACATACCCTTGTAGATCGCTAAGCGGAAGCATTCAAGTGAACGGGGTTGAAGGAGTCGTACTCGTCGTGATCCAAATCACTGGAGATCCTAGTGCCGAACGGACGGCACCTCCGCGTTCAACACACGTGCAGCCCGGTGACGTCTCCCACGCCTTGATACAACAAGGAGAGAGGGAGAGGTTGGGGAAGACTCCGTCCAGCAGCAGCACAACGGCGTGGTGGTGGTGGAGGAGCATGGCACTCCAGCAGGGCTTCGCCAAGCACCGCAAGAGACGAGGAGGGAGAGAGGTAGGGCTGCGCCAGGGAGAGGTCAAAACTCATGTGTGGGCAGCCCCAAAGACATCAACTATATATAGGGGAGAAGGAGGGGGCTGCGCCCCCTCTAGGGTTCCCACCCCAAGGGCTGCGACAGCCCCTAGATCCCATCTAGGGTGCGGCCAAGGGGGGAGAGGGGGAAACTTGCCCCCCAAGTAAGGTGGAGGCGCCCCCTTCCCAAACCCTAGGCGCCTTGGGCCCTGGTGGGGGGGGGGGGGGCGCACCAGCCCACCTTGGGCTGGTCCCCTCCCACACTTGGCCCATGCAGCCCTCTGGGGCTGGTGGCCCCACCTGGTGGACCCCAGGGACCCTCCCGGTGGTCCCGGTACGTTACCGATAGCACCCAAAACTTCTCCGGTGACCAAAACAGGACTTCCCATATATAAATCTTTACCTCCAGACCATTCTGGAACTCCTCGTGACGTCCGGGATATCATCCGGGACTCCGAAGAACATTCGGTAACCACGTATATCTATTCCCTATAACCCTAGCGTCATCGAACCTTAAGTGTGTAGACCGTACGGGTTCGGGAACCATGCAGACATGACCGAGACGTTCTCCGGTCAATAACCAACAGCAGGATCTGGATACCCATGTTGGCTCCCACATGTTCCACGATGATCTCATCGGATGAACCACGATGTCGAGGATTCAATCAATCCCGTATTCAATTCCCTTTGTCTAGCGGTATTGTACTTGCCCGAGATTCGATCGTCGGTTTCCCGATACCTTGTTCAATCTCGTTACCGGCAAGTCTCTTTACTCGTTCCGTAACACATCATCCTGTGATAAACCCCTTGGTCACATTGTGCACATTATGATGATGTCCTACCGAGTGGGCCTAGAGATACCTCTTCGTCACACAGAGTGACAAATCCCAGTCTCGATTCATGCCAACCCAACAGACACTTTCGGAGATACCCGTAGTGCACCTTTATAGCCACCCAGTTATGTTGTGACGTTTGGTACACCCAAAGCATTTCTACGGTATCCGGGAGTTGCACAATCTCATGGTCTAAGGAAATGATACTTGACATTAGAAAAGCTTTAGCATACGAACTACACGATCTTTGTGCTAGGCTTAGGATTGGGTCTTGTTCATGACATCATTCTCCTAATGATGTGATGCCGTTATTAATGACATCCAATGTCCATGGTCAGTAAACCATAACCATCTATTGATCAACGAGCTAGTCAACTAGAGGCTTACTAGGGACATGGTGTTGTCTATGTACCCACACATGTATCTGAGTTTCCTATCAATACAATTATAGCATGGATAATAAACGATTATCATGAACAAGGAAATGTAATAATAATAACTAATCTATTATTGCCTCTAGGGCATATTTCCAACAATCCAAGGGCAGCTGGTACTGCGTGTACCACGACCTCCACTCCCACAACACCAACGAATGCCAAGAGCTCAGGGCCGTGCGAGATGGGCGTATCGGCCGATGTCCCGAGCGCAATGACCGGGGCTATGGCCGAGGAGGAGGAAGAGGTGGAGGACGATGGGAAGACCATGGCCCTCGCCAAGGGTGGCGTGACCGACCTCGCAAGGACCGCTGGCAGGACCAGCCTCGCGAGGGAGGCTGGAGGGATCAGCCTCGCGAGGATCGCCCTCAAGGAAACGCAGGCCTCCCTCCTCTGCCACCACAACCAAGGAGGAATGAAGACCATCATCAGGACGAAGGGGCTGGGGGCTTCTAGGAGCCGTGCGCAATCGCTTGCATCCTGGACGGCGCTCAGGCCCCAGCCTCTCAGCGCATCTTCAAACAGTTTGCTCGTGAGGTGAATGCAGTCCTCCCCAAGCTTGAGGCCACGCGCCCTCTCAGGTGGTCAGCGTGCGCTATCACGTTCAGCTCAGCGGATCAGCTCAAGTGCGTAGCCACGACCGGAGTCCTCCCGATGCTTTGCTCCCCAGTCATCAGCAATGTGAAAGTCACCAGGACCCTCATCGATGGCGGAGCGGGACTCAACGTCCTGTCCGTCGAGACATTCAACAATCTCCAAGTGCCGTACGATTGGCTTCAGCCAACCAAGCCTTTCTCAGGAGTCACTGATGGTTCCACCTTTCCAATAGGGAAGGTTCGCCTTCCTGTCACCTTTGGGCAGTGCAACAACTACCGCACCGAGCTCATTGACTTCAACGTCGCCCACATTCGCCTGCCATACAATGCCATCCTCGGGTACCTAGCTCTGGACAAGTTCATGGCAGTGACTCATCACGGCTACAATGTCCTCAAGATGCCAGGAAGTGGTGGAGTCATCACGGTGCCTTGTGAGGAGAGGGATGCGGTGTGTTCTCTTGAGCGTGCTTTTCAAGCCGCAGCAATCGAAGACCCAGATCACAGGAGCGGAAGACTTCCCGAGGCAGTCCCTAAGAAGAAGAAGGCATCACCCGGTCCAAACCCTCGGGAGGCAGGCCCCTCCAGTGGCGTTGTGTCAGGATCCGCGCTCGTTCAAGGGGTGCCTCCTTCTCTCGCATAGGAAGGCGCGCCCAGCGCCCTCCTCGGGCAAGGCTCGGGGTATCTCTCCTGGAGGGCCACCGACTTTGCCAAGGTCACGAGGGAGGCGCTCGGGCACCACTTGGAGGCGTGCTTCAAAGCACATTTCCCTCAGGAAGGAATGAGGCAAGGAGGGCCAAACCCTCGGTAGTTCATCGCGAGAAGCATTCAAGAGCTGCAGGAGTCAAGAGTCATGAGTGGAAGCCGCCGCTTACCCGCCGTAGCTCCCCATCCAGGAGAGGATGGTGGGCTGCGCGTCTACATCGACGTACCAGGGCTCAACCGAGCCGCATCTCATGAGCGCTTCTGGCCTTCACATGTGGGGCGTTGTGAGGGTCCACCTCACAGCTACGTTCGCATGCCTTTTGGCCTGCCGAACGTAGTTACCGCTCATCAGCGCCTGCTGAGGAGCATTCTGGAGGCTCAAGAGGTCAGGCATTCCGTAGTCCTGGCAGAGATGAAGATGGCCCTTGAAGAGTCGCCTGCACCCCCAGAGCCTCCCAAGGCTCCTAGGCCTGGGGGCTCATGAGGGTCGGTTTCCGTAGCGCACGTCGTCCGCTACTTCAGCATTCCTTCATCTCCAACATCATAAGGTGACATCCTTCGAGTTTCATTTTCAGCCGGGAGCGCCCCCAGGGCTGCATCATTCCCAGGCCGCATGGGTCCGTCCCTGCGGCATGTATCTCTTTTGTTCATGCCTTTAGGTTACTCTGTTGGGGGCGCCCCTCGGGCTGCATTATCCCCAAGCCACTCGGGCCTGACCCAGCGGCATTTGCCTTTTTCTGCATCTATCTAAATGGATGTGCTCCTTCATGCTTAATGTGCTCGACCTAATCACCTGCTCAATTGACACCTACCTTTGGAGCCGCTCGCTCTGGCACGGCACTTGCGCATGGGTCCGTCCCTACAACACCGATAAATCTGAGTGGTCGAGCTCTGGCCGCGGCAGCCCTGCAGGGCGCCACCTCACCGGGCCCTCAGTGCCCCAATCACTCCCTCGGAGAGACTAATGGTTGGTTGGCAACCACAACAACAGACCTTGCTTTCTCTCGTGATTGGTACATAGGACCCGCTCCAGGAGTAACGCTGGGCACGACGTGAGCCTCCTCTCCTTCTCTTCGGCACAATCCGCTTGCACGTTAAAAGGGGGGCGCCTGAGCATCGCGACTCATGGGCTCTTACTGGCTCTCCAGCCCTCACCCCCTGGCCTTGACCCACGGCATCGCGACCTATCATACCAGCGGCGGCTGAGCTCGCTCGAGGGCCGGGACCTAAGGATGTAGAGCATGAAGGAAAGTGTGGGGGAGAGGGAAGAAGCTCGTGAAGACCTGACCCAGCAACACCTCAGCTGCCGCCACGCAGGCCTGTCACTTCACCGAAAACTACTCCAAACCGACAAGATAAGTCACACCAGAACTGATTCGACTCAGCGCTAAACCCTCACCTACTACAGCTCTGTCACGACAATGTTGCCTACCTTTCTTGCCCAGCGGAGGCTGCTTGACCGCTAAATGGGACCTCCCGAGCATCGCGACTCAGGGGCTCTTACTGGACCTTGGGCCGCTCACCTCCTTGCCTTGACCACGGCATCGCGACTTGGCATACCAGCGACGGCTGAAGCCTACCTGGGGACCGGGACCTGTCAGCGTAGAGCACCAAGCCCTCATGAGGAAAGAAAGGGGGAGCCGAGGCGGGACAGGACTAGCATCTCGCACCAATTCATAATAAGGATATATATTCAGAAAAGACATGGCCAGCGCCTTACAATACCCCCGTGGGGTGGTACTTCGATTCCTCGCAGGGAACAAAAGGTGCTAATCCTAAGGAGCGTTAACTACGCGCGCCTCCGCAGGAGAGGCCATCATCAACAGTGGGCCGTCAGGCGCCGGCGCCAACCCCATCCAGATCAGTGGCATCGACGGCCTGATGCATCTGCCACGCTCCAAGCACGACGTGAGCTCGGGGGCTCGTAGCTGTCGTCGCTCGTCTCCGGAGTCTCGTAAAGCTCAGCGGAGTCGCTGGACCCTCCGGCACCTCCGCTGCTGCCTGAGGAGCTGCTGGGGAAGCAGTTGGCGGGCCTGGTCCTCATTGCAACGATGCCCCAGCCGCCTTTCTCGGGGCAGCATTCCAGCCGGCGTCCTTCCGCGTCGAAGACCTTGAAGAACATTAAGGAGGCGCCATCGTACTCAAGGGACTTGACTAGACACACAGTTGCCGAGGCGTCATGGGGAAGCAGAGACGCCCACGTCCAATCAACCGCCACGCGGAGCCCAAGGCCGCTGGCTATTGGGGCCCACGACACTTCGTACTTGCCCCTTCGCTTCTCCGCTAAGCCAAGTCCGGGTGTGCCTTGGGCCTGGGGGCTACTGTCAGCGTTCTGGGAACGGGGGTACCCAGACTTGCCTGCCTGCGGCCTGCAACGTGGCTCAAGGAGTGCCCTAGTATGGCCCATCTTCGTCAAC
Source organism: Triticum dicoccoides (assembly GCF_002162155.2). Lineage (NCBI taxonomy): Eukaryota > Viridiplantae > Streptophyta > Magnoliopsida > Poales > Poaceae > Triticum > Triticum dicoccoides. The sequence continues at coordinate 495,028,915 of NC_041385.1, forward strand.
ACAAGCTCAAGACCCTCGCAGGGGGCCAAGCCTCGCGGGGCGGATGACAGGAAGCTTCCTCAGGCGCAGCCTCGTCAGGCTGGCTCATGAGGAAGCGGAGAGATAAAGGCGGGGTACCTCACGAGCTGCCCGTGATACAAGCCATGACGACCGAAGCCAGGCAGGCGCCAGGCGGGCGCCGTCCTGGGCAGTGTGCTTGTTTCCCCTTCAGTGCAAAGGGGGCAAGCACAGGCCAAGGCATCAGGCAAAGGTTACCATTTCGTGCAACAAGACCAAGACCAGCATAACAGTAGGACGGAGGTTATCGTGGAGCCCAGGAAGGCGTCATCGTCAGAGCCTTTGGCAGTTGTCGGTGTTCTGGGAACGGGGGTACCCAGACTTGCCTGCCTGCGGCCTGCGGCATGGCTCAAGGGGTGGCCTAGCACGACCCATCTTCATCAACGCAAGCTCAAGACCCTCGCGGGGCGGACGACAGGAAGCTTCCTCAGGCACGGCCTCATCAGGCTGGCTCGCGAGGAGGCGGAGAGATCAAGGCGGGGTACCTCACGAGGTGCCCGTGACGCAAGCCATGACGACCAAAGCCAGGCGGGCGCTGGCCTGCGTAGTGTCCTTGTTTCCTCTTTGGTGCAAAGGGAGCAAGCGCAGGCAAGGGTATCAAGCAAAGGCAACCATTTCGGTGCAACAAGACCAAGACCAGCAGAACGGCAGGATGGAGGTCATCGTGGAGCCCAAGCCGCCATCACCGCCAGAGGCTTTGGCAGGCGAGGACCGACTTTAGTCAGGATAAGTGTACTAGATGTTCCCTTTCAAAATGGCCAATTGTTGGCGCCCTTCCCGCTCAATATTTGGGAAGAGGCCCAGGGCCTCGCTCTATAAATAAGACTAGCCACTCTCAAGGCAGGGCATCGAGCAGTTGAACCCTAGCCAGAACGATCGAGCAGTTGAACCCTAGCCAGAATGATCGAGCATTTGAACCGTAGCCAGAACGATCGAGCAGTTGAACCCTAGCCAGAACGATCGAGCAGTTGAACCCTAGCCAGAACCACCAACCCAAGAAGACCCCTTGCGAGGTAGTTCTTCCTTGTATTGTTCATCATCAACCCGTGAGGCAATCCACCACACCACAAACGAGAGTAGGGTATTACACCACAATGGTGGCCCGAACTAGTATAAACCTCGTGTCCCCTGTGTTGTTCTTCGTGTAGTTTAGATCCTTGCGAGGCGACGAGACATAGGTAGTTAGGAGGTGCGATCTCCGCGCGCACCCTCGAGTTTGAACCTAGAGGGTCTGCCGGAACCCGAAATATGACATTTGGCGCGCCAGGTAGGGGTGCACCGGAATCCGCCTTCCCCCGCCCCTCGCATCCATGTCACACACTCATCGAGCCCGCGCCGAGCGCCGGGCCGTCCTCGCCACTCGCGTCGCCCAGACGTCCCCCGTCGGTGGGTGCTGCCATCGTTCCCCGTCGCCTGCCGCGAACGCCGCCACCGGCCCGGCGGGGAACGAGCAACAGGCGTCGTCTCTGCATCCTTCGGTGCGGTGAGAAGGCCGCACCGCCACCCCGTCGCTGACTCCAGCTGGTTCCTCATCCCACGCCCGTCGCGCTCCTGCGGATGCGCACGCCGGCTGCTCCTGGCGCGGGAACTCCTGCACTACCGTCCCGTCGACGACCTCTACGACGAGTGGCTCGCCTGCATCACCGAGCTCGTCAGCGCCGCTGGGGGCTCCCCTGCTCCATCCCTCTCGCTGCACTGCGCCCCGCCTTGCGCGAGCGAGGAAGCTCCGGGGGCGCCTCAGCCGCCTCTCCCTCAAGAAGGCGCCTTGGCCCCAAGGCGCGTGGCCCCTGGACGGAATCCGCTCCGTCCGGCACTAGCACAGAAAGAGAAGAGCTGCCAAGAGACCCTTCGTCCCCAAGAAGCTGCCCGGGCCCTCCCCGTGCCGGCCCGTCATGACCGCGCTCCTGCTCCAGCGCGCCAAGACCCCACGCTGCTCCTGGCGGCAGCGCACGAAGACTTCCAAGATCAAGCCCTCCGTCACCCGAGGCCTCCTGTGGCCACTGCAGGCTGCCGCGCATTCACCGCCGAGCTGCACGGCGTGGCCTGGCCGGGCAAGTTCAAGCCAGATTTTCCCCCACGCTACGATGACACGGCCGACCCTGCGGAGTTCCTCCAGCTCTATGAGCTGGGCATCGAAGCCGCCAACAGGGACGAGAAGGTCATGGCGAGCTGGTTCCCCATGGCGCTCAAGGATGGTGCCCGCACCTGGCTCCTGGAACGATTTCCTCCTGGGACAAGATGCGCACCCGATTCATCGCCAATTTCCAAGGCACACGCGACCGGCCCCGAGCCATGAGCGACTTGCGCCGCATCAAGCAGCAGCCAGGAGAGACCCTGCAGAAGTTCATCCAGCGTTTCAACAATGCTCGCCTTAAGATCCCCAGGGTGTGTGAGGAGGCCATCATCTCAGCCTTCTCCGACGGTGTGCGTGACGTCAAGATGAAAGAAGAGCTTGCGATCCATGAAGACCTGTGCACCTCCCTTGATCTGTTCAACTTGGCAACCAAGTGCACTAGGGCTGAGGAAGGACGCCTTTCCCTCCTCGAGCTGCCAGCTGCCGACCCAGAAGAGAAGAAGCCCAAGGTCAAGGACGTGAAGCACAAGGGGGCGGTCGTGCTTGTAGCAGAACCGGACACCAAGCGGGGAAGGGATGAGCCTGAGTCATCCAAAGGCGGTCGGTACTGCGTGTACCACGACCTCCACACCCACAACACCAACGAGTGCCAAGAGCTTCGGGCCGTGCGGGCCGTGCGCGGCGGCCGACGCCCCGAGCGCAACGACCGGGGCTATGGTCGAGGAGGAGGAAGAGGTGGAGGACGATGGGAAGACCGTGGCCCTCGCCAAGGGTGGCGCGACCGACCTCGCGAGGACCGTTGGCAGGATCAGCCTCGTGAGGGAGGCTGGAGGGATCAGCCTCGCTAGGATCGTCTGCAAGGCAACACGGGCCTCCCTCCTCTGTCACCACAGCCAAGGAGGAACAAAGACCATCATCAGGACGAGGGGGCTGGCGGCTTCCAGGAGCCGCGCGCAATCGCTTGCATCTTGGGCGGAGCTCAAGCCCCAGCCTCTCAGCACATCTTCAAGCAGTTTGCTCGCGAAGTAAATGCAGTCCTCCCCAAGCTCGAAGCCACACGCCCCCTCAGGTGGTCAACATGCGCCATCACTTTCAGCTCAGCGGATCAGCTCAAGTGCGCAGCCACAGCCAGAGTCCTCCCAATGCTTTTTTCCCGGATCATTAGCAATGTGAAAGTCACCAGGACCCTCATTGATGGCGGGGCATGGCTCAATGTCCTGTCCGTCGAGACATTCAACAATCTCCAAGTGCCATACAACCAGCTTCAGCGAACCAAACCTTTCTCAGGAGTCATGGATGGTTCCACAGTCCCGATAGGATAGGTCCGCCTTCGTGTCACCTTCGGGAAGCGCGACAACTACCGCACTGAGCTCATTGACTTCGACGTCGCGCACATCCGCCTGCTGTACAATGCCATCCTCGGGTACCCAGCTCTGGACAAGTTCATGGCCGTGACTCATCATGGTTACAATGTCCTCAAGATGCCAGGAAGCGGTGGAGTCATCACAGTGCCTTGTGAAGAGAGAGACGCAGTGTGTTCTTTGGAGCATGCCTTTCAAGCCGCATCAATTGAAGACCCAGATCACAAGAGCGGAAGGCTTCCCGAGGCAGTCCCTAAGAAGAAGAAGGCGTCGCCTGGTCAGAACCCTCGGGAGGCAAGCCCCTCAGAGTCCGCGTCCGTTCCAAGGGCGCCTCCTTCTGTCTCACAGGAAGGCGTGCACGGCGCCCTCCTCGAGCAAGGCTCGGGGGCTCTCTCCTGGAGGGTCATCGACTTTGCTAAGATCACAAGGGAGGCACTCTGGCACCACTTGGAGGCGTGTTTCAAAGCACGTTTCCCTCAGGCAGGAGCGAGGCAAGGAGGGCCAAACCCTCGGGAGTTCGTCAGCGAGATCATTCAGGAGCTGCTGGAGTCAAGAGTCATAAGTGGCAGCCACCGCTTACCCGCTGTAGCTCCCCATCCGGGCGAGGATGGTGGGCTGCGCATCTGCATCGACATACCAGGGCTCAACCGAGCCGCCTCTCAGGAGCGCCTCTGGCCCTCACGCGTGGGACGCTGTGAAGTTCCACCCCACAGCTATGTTCGCATGCCTTACGGCTTGCCAAACGCGGCTGCTGTGCACCAGCACCTCATGAGGAGCATCCTGGAGGCCCAGGCAGCCAGGCGTTCCGCAGTCCTGGCAGAGATGGAGATGGTCCGCGAGGAGCCACCAGCGCCTCCGGAGCCTCCCGAGGCTCCTAGGCCTGGGGGCTCATGAAGATTGGCTTCCGCAACACACGACGTCGCTACTTCAGCATCCCTTCGTCTTCAACACCATCAAGTGACATCTTTCGAGTTTCATTTTTCAGCTGGGAGTGCCCTTAGGGCTGCATCATTCCCAGGCCGCGTGGGTCCGTCCCTGCGGCATGTATCCCTTTTGTTCATGTTTTTAGCTTGCTTTGTTGGGGGCGCCCCTCGGGCCGCATTATCCCCAAGTCGCTCGGGCCCGACCCAGCGATATTCACCTTTCTCTGCGCCTATCTAAATGGATTTGCTCCCTCATGATTAACGTGCTTAACTTGATCGCCCGCTCGGATTGACACCAACTGATGGAGCTGCTCCCTAATGGCATGACACTTGCGCATGGGTCCGTCCTTGCAACGTTGACAAACCTGATTGGCTGAGCTCTGGCCGTGGCAGCCCCGCAAGGCGCCACCTCACCAAGCCTTCAGTGCCCTCGTCGCCCCTCCAGAGCAACCAAGAGCTGACTATCGATTATGACGGCAAACTCTCGTTCTTCTTGTGATGAGCCTGCAGGATCTCTTCAAGAAGCAACGTCAGGCGAGGCCTTCACGGCGTCTCCTTCACTCTCGTCCGCACGACCCGCTTGCACATTAAAGGGGGGAGGGTACCTGAGCATTGCGACTCATGGACTCCTACTGTCTCTCCAGCCCTCACCTCCTGGACTTTTCCACGGCATCGCGACCTGGTATACCAACGATGGCTGAGCTCGCTCGAGGGCCGGGACCCGAGGACATAGAGCGCGAAGGGGAGCAAAGACGAGAGGGAAGAGGCACGCGGGGACCTCGCCGGGCAACTACTCAGCTGCCGATGCGCGGGCCTAGCGCCGCGTCAAGTAGTGGCTCCTGACTCCCGAGATAAGTCATCTTCCGGAAATACTGGCTGTCGCAGCACCGACCTCGCACCTAATGCGGTCCCATTTTGGCAACGTCGCGCTCCTTTCCCACCGAACGATGGCTGCTTGAGCGCCAAAGGGGACCTCCTGAGCATTGCGACTCAGGGGCTCTTACTAGACCCCGGGCTACTCACCTCCTGGCCTTGACCACGGCATCGTGACCTGGCATACCAGCGACGGCTGAGACTTGCCTTGGGACCGGGACCGGTCGGCACAGAGGACCGAGCCCTCACGAGGTTCGAAAGGACAAACTGAGCTAAGACGGGACGAGCATCTCACGCTGTTTTGTGACAAGGATCGTATTAACAAATGGAACTACATGCACCTTACAAACCCCCACAGGGTGTGTTCTTGGCTCCTCGCAGGAACAAAAGACGCGAGACCTGAACATGACTAACTACAGGGACCCTAAGGAGCAGACGCCATCATCAACAGTGGGCCGCGTGAGGCTCGGCGCCAGCCTCATCCAGATCGGCCGCGTCGGCTGCTGGGCGGGCTGGCCCTGCTCCAGGCACGACGCGAGCTCGGAGGCTCGTAGCTGTCGTCGCTCACCGCCGGAGTCAGAAGGAGCTCGGAGGAATCTCCGGACCCTTCGAGGCGCCCACCGCCATCATAGGAGCTGCTGGAAGAGCAGGCGACGGCGGGCCTGGTCCCTGCCGCTCCAGAGCTTCGACCGCTACCTCTGGGACAACACTCCAGCCGACGCCCATCTTCGTCGAAGACCTTGAAGAGCATCAAGGAGGTGCCATCGTAATCCAGGTGGATCACGAGGACCCCCTCCAATCGGCAGACCCGGGCGATCTCGCCCCAACCCCGGGTCATGAAGACCTTGCCTGGAGCGACGACCTCGACATCCGCTTCGGTCGCAGGAGTCTGGCAATCGGTGTGTTGCAGCCAAAGCCTGAAAGGCCCCCTTGGCGGAATCTCGAAGGCGAAGGAAGGAGGAAGGCGAATCCAAGATCGAGGAGGCATGGCGGCGTGAAGCACAAGCTCGCAGGAGGAGGCCGCAACGTGAACCCCGGGAGGAATGACGCGCACCGCCGTGATCCGACGACGGCGACGGTGCCTCTGGTGGTGCTGCTCGGTGCCTGTGCCTTCAGGACCCTCGATCCGGGCGTACAAGGGCAATGGGAATCCAGGAGGCGGCCGCTCAAACCATGGCCTCGACACCTCCTTCCGGTCACCCTCCTCTCCGTGGCGAGAGACGAGTCGTTTCTTCGGCAGAAGCAGGGAAGGACCCTCTCGGGGGGTTTTCCCCTTCTCCTCGGCAGAAAACCGTCGGATCGGTGCCATTGGCGTATGGTGGAGCAAGGGCGGAGAAGGAAACAGAGAGCAGCAGGAGAGGATGGACTGGAAAGGCTCTCGCCGTTCCGTACATATAGTCGGAGGAGGCCAACCGTCGGCCTCCACGATCACAGGTAATCATGACCCGCTTTGCATGCAGGGACTTGAAAATTTGTGCAGTTGCCGAGGCATCATGGGAACCGGGGACGCCCACGTCCAATCAACTGCCACGCGGCGCCCAAGGCCGCAGGCTGTTGGGGCCCGCGGCGCTTCGCACTTGCCCCTTCGCTTCTCGGCTAAGCCAAGTCCAGGCGCGCCTTGGGCCCGGGGGCTACTGTCGGTGTTCTGGGAACGGGGGTACCCAGACTTGCCTGCCTGTGGCCTGCGGCGTGGCTCAAGGGGTGGCCCAGCACGGCCCATCTTCATCAACACAAGCTCAAGACCCTCGCAAGGGGCCAAGCCTCACGGGGCGGACGACATGAAGCTTCCTCAGGCACGACCTCATCAGGCTGGCTCGTGAGGAGGCGGAGAGATCAAGGCGGGGTACCTCACGAGGTTCCCGTGATGCAAGCCATGACGACCAAAGCCAGGCGGGCGCCGGCCTGCGCAGTGTCCTTGTTTCCTCTTTGGTTCAAAGGGAGCAAGCGCATACAAGGGTATCAAGCAAAGGCAACCATTTCGGTGCAACAAGACCAAGACCAGCAGAATGGCAGGATGGAGGTCATTGTGGAGCCCAAGCCGGCGTCACCGCCAGAGGCTTTGGCAGGCGAGGACCGACTTTAGTCAGGATAAGTGTACTAGATGTTCCCTTTCAAAATGGCCAATTGTTGGCGCCCTTCCCGCTCAATATTTGGGAAGAGGCCCAAGGCCTCGCTCTATAAATAGGACTAGCCACTCTCAAGGCAGGGCATCGAGCAGTTGAACCCTAGCCAGAACGATTGAGCAGTTGAACCCTAGCCAAAATGATCGAGCAGTTGAACCCTAGCCAGAACGATCGAGCAGTTGAACCCTAGCCAGAACGATCGAGCAGTTGAACCCTAGCCAGAACCACCAACCCAAGAACACCCCTCGCGAGGTAGTTCTTCCTTGTATTGTTCATCATCATCCCTTGAGGCAATCCACCACACCACAAACTAGAGTAGGGTATTACACCACAATGGTGGCCCAAACTAGTATAAATATCGTGTCCCGTGTGTTGTTCTTCGTGTACTTTAGATCCTTGCGAGGCGACAATACATAGGTAGGTAGGAGGTGCGATCTCTGCGCGCACCCCAGAGTTCGAACCTAGAGGGTCTGCCGGAACCCGAAATCCGACAGTAGTCGAAGACCAACTTTAGTCAGGATAAGTGTACTAGATGTTCCCCTTCAAAATGGCCAATTGTTGGCGCCCTTCCCGCTCAATATTTGGGAAGAGGACCAGGGCCTTGCTCTATAAATAGGACTAGCCGCTCTCAAGGCAGGGGCATCGGGGGAGATCGACCATTCGAACCCTAGCCAGAACCACCCACACCAACACAAGAACTCCTCCCCTCGTGAGGCTGTTCTTCCTTTGTATTGTTCATCATCAGCCCCTGAGGCAATCCACACACCACACACTGGAGTAGGGTATTACAACACAATGGTGGCCTGAACCAGTATAAACCTTGCGTCCCTTGTGTTGTTCTTCGTGTAGCATAGATCCGTTGCGAGGCGACGAGACGTGAGCCGGTAGGGGGGTGATCTCCGCGGTGCACCCCAGAGTTCGAACCTCAAGGGTCTGCCGGAACCCGGAATGCGACAGTTACGTGACCTAGGTGCTAGTGTGAGTGCTATTCCTTTTTCCTTATATGAAGAAATTAAGAATGAAATAGCACATGCTGAAATAGAAGACATAGATGTTACTATTAAACTTGCCAATAGAGATACTATATCACCAATTGGGATTCTTAGAGATGTTGAAGTCTTGTGTGGGAAAATAAAATACCCTACTAATTTTCTTGTCCTTGGTTCCCCACAAGATGATTTTTGTCCCATTATCTTTGGTAGACCTTTCTTGAACACCGTCAATGCCAGAATAGATTGTAAGAAACAAACTGTCAGTGTTAGCTTTGGTGATGAATCTCATGAATTTAATTTTTCCAAGTTTAGTAGACAACCTCGTAAGCAAGATTTGCCTATTAAGGATGAAATTATTGGTCTTGCTTCTATTGCTGTACCTCCTAATGATCCTTTAGAACAATATTAGACCATGAAAATGACTTGCATAGGCGTGAAAGAAATGAAACAGATATAATATTTTTCAAACAACACCTCTGCTTAAACACAATTTGCCTATTGAATCTCTAGGAGGTCCTCCTCCACCTAAAGGTGATCCTGTGTTTGAATTAAAACAATTGCCAGACACTTTGAAATATGCTTATCTTGATGAGAAAAGGATATATCCTGTTATTATTAGTGCTAACCTTTCAGAACATGAATTAGAAAGATTATTGAAAGTTCTAAGGAAACACCGAGCTGCTATTGGATATACTCTTGATGATCTTAAGGGCATTAGTCCCACTGTATGTCAGCACAAGATTAATATGGAACCTGATGCTAAACCCGATGTTGATCATCAACGTCGGTTGAATCCAAAGATGAAAGAAGTGGTAAGAACGGAAATATTGAAACTTCTGGAAGTAGGTATAATCTATCCTATAGCTGGTAGTAGATGGGTAAGTCCTGTTCATTGTGTCCCTAAGAAAGGAGGTATTACTGTTGTTCCTAATGATAAGAATGAGCTCATTCCACAAAGAATTGTCATAGGCTATAGGATGGTAATTGATTATAGAAAATTAAACAAAGCAACTAGAAAAGATCATTACCCTCTGCCTTTTATTGATCAAATGTTAGAAAGATTATCTAAGCACACACATTTTTGCTTCCTTGATGGATATTCTGGTTTTTCACAAATGCCTGTTTCACAACCTGATCAAGAAAAGACCACTTTTACTTGTCCTTTTGGAACTTATGCTTATAGACGTATGCCTTTTGGTTTATGTAATGCACCTGTTAGCTTTCAAAGATGTATGGCTGCTATATTCTCTGATTTTTGTGAAAATATTGTTGAGGTTTTCATGGATGACTTTTATGTTTATGGGAAGTCTTTTGATGATTGTTTAAGCAATCTTGATCGAGTTTTTCGGAGATGTGATGATCGAGTTTTGCGGAGATGTGAACAAACAAATCTTGTCTTGAATTGGGAGAAGTGCCACTTTATGGTTAACGAAGGTATTGTTTTGGGCCATAAAATTTCTGAAAAGGCATTGAGGTGGACAAAGCTAAGGTTGATGCAATTGAGAAAATGCCATGTCCTAAAGATATCAAAGGTATTCATAGTTTCCTTGGTCATGCTGGTTTCTATAGGAGGTTTATCAAAGACTTTTCTGAAATTTCTAGGCCTCTTACAAATATTTTGCAAAAGGATATTCCCTTTGTGTTTGATGATGATTGCTTGGAAGCCTTTGAAACACTAAAGAAAGCCTTAATTACTGCACCTATTGTTCAACCACCTGATTAGAACTTGCCTTTTGAGATTATGTGTGATGCTAGTGATTACGCTGTTGGTGCTGTTCTAGGACAAAGAGTTGATAAGAAACTGAATGTTATCCATTATGCTAGTAAAACTCTAGACAGTGCTCAACGAAATTATGCTACTACTGAAAAAGAATTCTTAGCAGTGGTGTTTGCTTGTGATAAATTCAAATCTTACATTGTTGATTCTAAAGTGATTGTTCTCACCGATCATGCTGCTATAAAATAACTTATGGAAAAGAAAGATGCTAAACCTAGACTCATTAGGTGGGTTCTTCTGCTACAAGAATTTGATTTGCATATCACTGATAGGAAAGGAGTAGAGAACCCCGTAGCTGATAACTTGTCTAGGCTTGAAAATATTCTTGATGACCCACAACCTATTAATGATAGCTTTCCTGATGAACAATTAGCTAATAAATGTTTCTAATAGTACACCTCGGTATGTTGACTATGCTAATTATATTGTTGCTAAATACATACCACCTAGCTTCACATACCAACAAAAGAAAAAAATTCTTCTATGATTTAAGACATTACTTTTGGATGATCCACATATTTATAAAGGAGTAGATGGTATTATTAGACGTTGTGTACCTGAGCATGAACAGGAACAAATCCTACGGAAATTTCACTCCGAGGCTTATGGAGGACATCATGCGGGAGACAAAACCGCTCATAAGGTATTGCAATCTGGTTTTTATTGGCCTACTCTCTTCAAGGATGCCCGTAAGTTTCTCTCATCTTGTGATGAATGTTAACGGATAGGTAATATCGGTAAGCATCAAGAAATTCCTATGAATTATTCACTTGTTGTTGAACCATTTGATGTTTGGGGATTTGATTTCATGGGACCTTTTCCTTCCCCTAATGGGTATACACATATTTTGGTTCCTGTTGATTATGTTACTAAGTGGGTAGAAGCTATTCCAACCAGTAGTGATGATCACAATACCTCTATTAAAATGCTTAAGGAAGTTATTTTCCCAAGGTTTGGAGTCCCTAGATATTTAATGATTGATGGTGGTTCACACTTTATTCATGATGCTTTCCATAAAATGCTTGCCAAGTATGATGTTAACCATAGAATTGCATCACCTTATCATCCTTAGTCTAGTGGTCAAGTTGAACTTAGTAATAGAGAAATAAACCTAATCATACAAAAGACTGTCAATAGGTCCAGGAAGAATTGGTCTAAGAAACTAGATGATGCACTTTGGGCTTATAGAACAACATATAAAAATCCTAATTGTATGTCTCATTATAAAATGGTTTATGTAAAAGCTTGTCATTTGCCTCTTGAGTTAGCACATAAAGCATATTGGGCAATCAAAGAACTCAACTATGATTTCAAACTTGCTGGTGAAAAGAGGTTATTTGATATTAGCTCACTTGATGAATGGAGAACCCAAGCTTATGAAAATGCAAAGATAGTCAAAGAAAAAGTTAAAAGATGGCATGGCAAAAGAATCCAAAAGCGTGAGTTCAAGGTTGGGGAATATGTTATTTTTTACAACTCTCGTTTTAGATTCTTTGTAGGAAAACTCCTCTCCGAATGGGAAGGACCCTATGTCATCAAGGAGGTCTATCGATCCGAAGCTATCAAAATAAACAATGCCGAAGGTACTAACCCGAAGGATGTTAATGGGAAACGAATAAAACATTATACTCAGGTACGCCCATTAATGATGAAAGTAATATTATCCAAACTATGATACCGGAAGAACACATAAAAGAAACCTTCCGGAACACTCCAGAATCATGAAAAAGGGAGATACGTGATATGGTAAGTAAATGGACTCTGAAAAATCCACAAAACTATTTTTGTCAGTTTAGGAATATTTGAAAAATTAGGAAAATAAGAAACTTCCAGGAAAGCGACCCTGGTGGGCTTGATACACTAGGGGGCGCCTAGCAAGCCAAGCGCGCCCCAGTGGGTTGTGCCCACCTCGGGTACTTTCCGGACTCCGTTTTTCTTCCGTTCTGCTTGTTCCCCACGATAAAAAATCTTTATATACCCCCCGAACCTGTTGACCTCCATATCACAGAGAAATCTCATGTTTTCTTTTCTCGCTGTTTTCCTAACAGCTCTGAAATTATGTCGTCCCAAGACTCGAAGGGTGAGAGCTATGTTGCAGAATATATCACAAACCCCAAGGGCTATGGGGATGTGGAGCACTATGGCTGGACTTCGGATGAACAAGTAGAAGACTGTAATCCTAAGAGGAAAGAGGAGACGAGCTTAGAGGAAGATGAAGTCCCATTGCCCCAACCTGGGGACATGCACGTTGAATTTAAGAAGTCAAGTCTCCCTAACAAAGTAAAGAAGCCTAAGATCCACTTTATCCCCTTTCTCGTTTTGCAGGAAGGCAAACAAGATTTATGCAAAAAGGTGTTTGAGCTTGAGTGAGAGATCTGTGAACTGAAAGATGAGAATTCCGTCCTCAAGCATAAGCTAAGGAAGAAAGACAAACTTTCTACTTCATCACCACCACCTCCTTCTTCACCACCAAAAGAAAACTGGGTATCGGGTATGGGCACTCCCCTTGGCTTTCGCCAAGCTTGGGGGAGGTGCCCCGGTATCGTATCGTCTCCACTATCTTTTGCCTTTACTTTGTTAGTTCGATCCATGGTTATCTTTTTCTTTAGATGAATAAATTTTTTAGTTCGATCCTTTCTTTTCGAGAGTTTTGCTTAGTGATCAATCTTTGTAATCGTGTGTGAGATATATAATAAAGTTTAGGTTGAGTTTTGCCTTCTTTACTTTCTTGTTTCAATAAAAAGAAAGGAAATAAACGAAAAAGATCATATGCTAATCTTATGGTAAGTGATGACATTACACAAGGAAAAGTATAACTAGTAAATTTTATTGTAGATTGACAAACATAGCATTAGTCAATGATGCAACTCATGAAAGAATTAAGAAGGGAAGAGAAGATTCACATGCAAATACACTATCATGGAAATCTTTTGTGATTGTGAGCACCCGTCAAAATATTATATGCCAAAATTGTTGATGTTGGACAAGCAAGACAACATAATGATTTATGTTTGTCCATATTCACGTAGAAGTTATATTGTCATAGATCCTTCAACATGTGGTGCTTGCCCCTACCTTTGCTAGCCAAAAACTCCGCACTAAGTAGAGATACTACTTGTGCATCCAAAACCCTTAAACCCAAATCTTGTTTAAGAGTCCACCATACCTACCTATGGATTGAGTAAGATCCTTCAAGTAAGTTGTCTTCGGTGCAAAAAGGGCAATAAAAATTGCTTCTAAAAGTGTAAGATCATTTAGTGTAAGGGAAAATTGAGCGTTGTACAAACTTGTGATGGCAAAGAATAAAAGCGGCAGACTGCATAATAAAGTTTGCCATCACAAGGGGAAATATAACATGACGTTCTATTGCACTAAGGGGTTACAAAGAAAAGGTGCATGGCAACCTCTGCTTCCCTCTGCGAAGGGCCTATATATTACTTTCTTGTATTTACTTTCATGCAAGAGTCAAAGTTCTTCTTTCTATTCCTTTTTATTTTCTCCTTTGGCAAGCATCATGTGGTGAGGAAAGATCTAGGCGCATATATCCAGTTGAATATGGGTAGCATGAGTTATTATTGTTGACATCACCCTTGAGGTGAATGCGTTGGGAGGCAAAACTAAATCCCCTATCTTTCTATGTGTTTGTTTGAAACGTTTTTCTCATGTGTACGCAGGAGTGTTGCAATCATAGAAGACTAAATGATGGTTGAGTATGTGGGCCTGCCTAAAGGCTCTGATACGTGACCCTTCCTGAAAATATGATGAATTGTAGTTGCAAAGTTGACCGAGAACATAGTTTGTTCGTTTCCAATAGAGTTTATGCTTTATACTTCGATGTTGTGATGAATTGTCACTTGTTCATGAGAAGTCTATGATAAAATTTTATGATAATTTTTTTATGTTAAAGTTTGTTGCTGTTATAATAAGTCACATGATGCTGCTAAGTCCGTATTTTTTTATCGGCACCTCTCTCTCTAAGCATGTGGGCATGTTTTTTGATTTCGGTTTTCGCTTGAGGACAAGCGAGGTCTAAGCTTGGGGGAGTTGATACGTCCATTTTGCATCATGTTTTCCTATTGTTATTTATGTTGTTTTATTGAATAATAATGCTTTTTGGAGTAATTCTAATGCCTTTTCTCTTGTAATATGCAAGGTATACACAAAGAGGGAGAATTCTGGCAGCTGGAAATCTGGACCTGAAAAAGCTAAGTCGGGCTACCTATTCTGCACAACTCCAAATGAGCTAGTCATGAGGATTTTTTATGGAATAAATAAGAATTTTTGGAGTCAATAAGTACCAGAGGGGCCCCACCAGGTGGTCACAACCCACCTGGGCGCGCCAGGGAGCCCAAGCGCGCCCTTGTGGGTTGTGCTCACCCAGGCCCAGCTCCGGTGCCCCTCTTCTGGTATCTAAGTCATTTTGACCTAGAAAACAAATAAGGAGAGGACTTTCGGGACGAAGTGCCGCCGTCTCGAGGCGGAACTTGGGCAGGAGAACTTTTACCCTCCGGCGGAGAGATTCCGCCGGGGGAACTTCCCTCCCATAGGGGGAAATCATCGTCATCATCATCACCAACAACTCTCCCATCTTGGGGAGGGATATCTTCATCAACATCTTCAACAACACCAACTCCTCTCAAACCCTAGTTCATCTCTTGTGTTCAATCTTTGTACCGGAACTATAGATTGGTGCTTGTGGGTGACTAGTAGTGTTGATTACATCTTGTAGTTGATTACTATATGGTTTATTTGGTGGAAGATTATATGTTCAGATCCATTATGCTATACCCCCTGATCTTGAGCATGATTATCATTTGTGAGTAGTTACTTTTGTTCTTGAGATCACGGGAGAAATTATGTTGCAAGTAATCATGTGAACTTGATATGTGTTCGATATTTTGATGATATATATGTTGTGATTCCCTTACTGGTGTCATGTGAACGTCAACTACATGACATTTCACCATATTTAGGCCTAAGGGAATGCATTGTGGAGTAGTTATTAGATGATGGGTTGCGATTGGGACAAAAGCTTAAACCCTAGTTTATGCGCTATTCCGTAAGGGACCGATTGGATCCAAAAGTTTAATGCTACGATTAGAATTTATTCTTAATACTTTCCTTGTAGTTGCGGATGCTTGCGAGAGGGTTAATCATAAGTAGGAGGTTTGTTCGAGTAAGAACAACACCTAAGCACCGGTCCACCCACATATCAAATTACCAAAGTAGCGAACATGAATTAAGCCAACATGATGAAAGTGATTAGATGAAATGCCCGTGTACCCTCAAGAACACTTTGCTTATCATAAGAGACCGTTTTGGCTTGTCCTTTGCCTCAAAGGATTAGGCTATCTTGCTACATTTTTTACTACTATCTTTACTTGCTCGTTACAAATTATCATACCATCAAACTACTCTGCTACTTACAATTTTAGCACTTGCAGACATTATCTTGCTGAAAACCACTTGTCATTTCCTTCTGCTCCTCGTTGGGTTCGACACTCTTACTTATCAAAAAGGCTACAATTGACACCATATACTTGTGGGCCATCAAGGCTATTTTCTGGCGCCGTTGCCGGGGAGTGAAGCGCTCTTGGTAAATGGAAATTGGTAAGGAAACATTATTACTACGTGCTGAAATTTATTGTCACTTATTACTATGGAAAACAATCCTTTGAGCGATTTGTTCGGGGTATCTTCACCTCGACCGGACCACAATTAGTTGCCCCTCAACCTACTGCACCTACTGAAATCATTGAATATGAAATTCCTTCGGGTATGGTAGAACAACTATTAGCTCATCCTTATGCAGGAGATGGAACCGATAGCCCCCGAGGTCCAAGTGCCACCCGTGGCCGGCATACTACGCGAGCAAGAGAGAAGCCCGTTCATGCTTCAACGCTGGCTCCGACATCAGGGTCGCCAAGGTCGCCGGAGATGGGGGCTCCTCGCGAGTTGACCCAGTGCTCTGCCGGCATCTTCGACGCTAGTAACCACCGGTCACAATCAACCTATTTCAGGCGCAATTATGCTAACCTTGGATCACAGGTGAAGCTCGCCACGACAGTGTATCTCAGGATGCTAGACCTGCCCAGGGAAGGAGGAGCGCCCTGGGAGTCGTGTGGAGGGAGCCCGACACCAGAGCTCCCTTCGCGCCTCACGGTGTAGGGTGCCACCTCAGCGGTGGAGCACACCGTCCGGAGGTAGGTCCTCTGTCGGGGAAGGCGCCGGCAAGCCCTTCCCCTGTTGGACGGCCTGCAATCGCCCGACCACCGCCGGCGTACCCCCTTGCCCTTGGTCTCGTCCTGGTTTCTGGACTCCCCAACGGTGGCAACATGATGCGTTTGGCGGGGTCGTCGTGAGGAGCGAGGAGCGCACGCGAAGATCTCCACCCGTGACACTCTCACGTAGTAATGAGTGGGGTTGTATACACCCTGAATTCTCTTGAGTGCCGTCCCTGGGCCTCAGGGGGGCTCCTGTTGGTGTTCTGGATATGGGGGTACCCAGACTTGCGTGCTTGCGGCCCACTGTGGGGCCCCATCAACGGCCTGGTACGGCCCAGCTTCAGCATCAACAAACTCAAGACCCTCACGAGGGGCCGAGCCTCATGAGGCAGACGACGCCACCTCTAAGGGGATCGGCCTCCTCAGGCTGGCTCCCGAGGAGCGGAGACTTCTATGCAAGGTGCACCTCACGAGGCTCAGCTGACGTGTCCATGACGACCAAGGCCAGGCGGGTGCCAGCAGGCGTGGAGTACAAGTTTCCTCTTTGGTGCAAAGGAGGCAAGCAACAGGCGTGGAGTCCCAAGGAATTAGAAAAGGTTTCCATTCCGGTGCAACGAGACCAAGACCGCCAGGACGGCAGGACGGAGGTCATCACCGAGCCCACCGCAGCGTCACGACCAGAGGCTTTTCGCAGGCGAAGACCACTTTAGTCAGTATAGGATGTACTTCCTATCCCCCTTCGAATCGGGTCGTTGTGGGATCCCTTCCTGCCAACATTTGGGAAGAGGACCAAGGCCACTATAAATAGGACTTAGCCACCACCATGGAAGGGGGTCGGTAGATCGAGAGGGAAAGAGTAGAACAGGGATCAGATACGTTCTCATCCGACCACCTCACCAGTTCTCCTGAGCTCAAGAACACCTCACCTCCTGAGACTTGTCCATCCACTGTACTAGTTCATCCTCAGCCCCTAGAGGCAATCCACCAAAACGCTAGAGTAGGGTATTACACCACAAGGTGGCTCGAACCAGGATAAACTGTTGTGTCTCTCTGTCCCCTTGAGCTAGACGCGCTAGGCTTTGAGGAATTGCGAGTAGACAGGCTGGGCAGGTTGAGATCTCCACACGCATCCCTGCATTCGAACCTATCAAGAGTTTGTATAACCCGAAATCCGACATTTGGCACGCCAGGTAGGGGTGCGTCGGATCTTCTTTGTCGTCGACCGATCCGCCGCTACTCCACCGACACCATGGCCGAAGCCCCGAGAGCTCACGTTGAGCACTGGGTCATCCGGGCTTCTTCAACAGCACCTGCCGATGAGGAAGACCCCCACTCCGTGCTGCTCGCGGCCCACGCTCCGCCTGTGGCTACCGACCGCGGGAGGCGCGGGCCGCAGCCTCCTCCTCTAGCACCGTGCCGCAACCGCGATGCCGCGCAATCTTCAAGCTACGCCACGGCAACAACACCACATACTCGCTGGGAGCAGGCGAACATGTGGGCCGCGGTCATCATGGCTCGAGAACTGCTGAGGAGCACGCTGGCAGAAAGCGGTCGCAACGCCCTGCTGGAGTGAGTTGCCTAGTTGGTGGATTTAGCGTGCAGGGGCGTAGCACCATTCTGCATCCTGCCCATGTCGCAAGCTGTGGCAGGGGCGCGCGCTCACCCTCGCCACACCCGTGCGCCCCCCATGGCCCCTGAAGAGCCTCTCGGCATCGGCCTACCTCACGGCGCAGCCCACACTGCTTCGACCATGCCACCTCGGGGTGGGGCGACTCCGAGCAACCCTCCTGGAGCTGCGCTGGGGCACCAGCCCTCGGTCACCAGGATCTGACACCGATCGTGAGGCGGAAGCGCGAGGCAACCGGGCAGTGACTTAGGCGCGGCTAGCCCGGAAGCCTACGTGCCCGTCGTAGTGGACCTGATGTACGCGCCGGGAGAGGGCCCTAGCCGATCCCCCATGATTGGCTGGGCACTGGAGGTACACGAAGCCGAGGCTTTTTGCGAGCTGCTGCAGGGCTCCATCAACATCTTCAACGGCAACAACCACTGGGTACAGCTAACACCTCAGGAGAATGCTTGCGCTAACCATGGATCGCAGGTGAACCAGGGCACATCCACCGCTAGGGCTCCCAGGGCGGTGGCCCAGCCGCAGGAACACGGACGGCCTTGGGAGCGGCGTGGGGGGAGCCCAGGGCCAGGGCCTCCCCCATGCTACACGAAGCAAGACGCCGCTCGGAGGTAGCTCCCCGCGGGGGAAGGCGCCGATGAGCCCTTCCCCCGGTGGAGGGTCTACGGTCGCCGAGGGCGCCGCCAGCGTCCCCCTAGCCCCTTTGTCTCGTCCTGGTTTCCAGACTCCCCAACTGTGGTTGGGGGCGGCACCCTCGTCAGGTGACATGAAGCAAGGCTCCGGCCTGTGAAGGTCTCCGCTCGTGACACTTTCATGTAATAATGAGTGGGTTTGTACATACCCTGGAGTCTCCTGAGTGCCGCCTTGGGGCCTCACGGGGGCTCCCACCCACGTCCAAGTGGAAGCACCATGCTCCGCACTGGCCGTCGACACTGTCCCCCAATGACTATGCCCACACCCAGTGGAAGCACTTAGCTCTACGCTGGTGAGAAGACCTGAAGACTAGCTAGGCGCCTGATACGTCTCCAACGTATCTATAATTTTTGATTGTTCCATGCTATTATATTACCCCTTTTGGATGTTTATGGGCTTTATTTTACACATTTATATAATTTTTGGGACTAACCTACTAACAGGAGGCCCAGCCCGTATTGCTATTTTTTTTGCCTATTTCAGTATTTCAAAGAAAAGGAAGTCCAAACAGAATGAAACCTTCGGGAGCGTGATTTTTGGAACGAACGTGATCCAGAGGACTTGGAGTGCAAGTCAAGAAGCAACCGAGGCGGCCACGAGATAGGAGGCCCCCCCTGTAGGGCGCGCCCCCTGTCTCGTGGGCCCCTCGGGCGTCCACCGACGTACTTCTTCCTCCTATATAAGCCTACGTACCCCGAAAACATCCAGGGAGCAACCTGAAACACAATTTCCACCATCGTAACCTTCTGTATCTGCGAGATCTCATCTTGGAGCCTTCGCCGGCACTCTGCCGAAGGGGGAATCGACCATGGAGGGCCTCTACATCAACATCCTTGCCCCTCCGATGAGTTGTGAGTAGTTTACCACAGACCTACGGGTCCATAGTTATTAGCTAGATGGCTTCTTCTCTCTTTTTGGATCTCAATACAATGTTCTCCCCCTCTCTTGTGGAGATCTATTTGATGTAATCTCTTTTTGCGGTGTGTTTGTCGAGATCCGATGAATTGTGGGTTTATGATCAAGTTTCTCTATGAATAATATTTGAATCTTCTCTGAATTCTTTTATGTATGATTGAGTTACCTTTGCAAGTCTCTTCGAATTATCAGTTTGGTTTGGCCTACTAGATTGATCTTTCTTGCCATGGGAGAAGTGCTTAGCTTTGGGTTCAATCTTGCGGTGTCCTTACCTAGTGACAGAAAGGGTTGCAAGGCACATATTGTATTGTTGCCATCGAGGATAACAAGATGGGGTTTATATCATATTGCTTGGGTTTATCCCTCTACATCATGTCATCTTGCTTAATGCGTTACTCTGTTCTTATGAACTTAATACTCTAGATGCAGGCAGGAGTCGGTCGATGTGTCGAGTAATAGTAGTAGATGCAGGCAGGAGTCAGTCTACTTGTTATGGATGTGATGCCTATATACATGATCATGCCAAGATAATCTCATAATTATTCTCTTTTCTATCAATTGCTCGACAGTAATTTGTTCACCCACCGTAATACTTACACTATCTTGAGAGAAGCCTCTAGTGAAACCTATGCCCCCCGGGTCTATCTCTTATCATATTTGCTGCCAATCTACTTTTATTTACATCTTTACTTTTTGCATCTATATTATAAAATACCAAAAATATATTTATCTTATCTTACTATCTCTATTAGATCTCACTTTCACAAGTGGACGTGAAGGGATTGACAACCCCGTTATTGCGTTGGTTGCGAGTTCTTTGTTTGTTTGTGTAGGTTCGTGGGACTTGTTGAGGAGCGTCCTACTGGACTGATACCTTGGTTCTCAAAAACTGAGGGAAATACTTACGCTACTATTGCTGCATCACCCTCTCCTCTTCGAGGAAAACCAACGCAAGATCAAGACGTAGCAGCGCCGAACGTGGCCGTTTGCTTTCGCCTCTCTTTTTGTACCCAATTCGCTGGCTTTTTGGAATGAACTTGGTTCTTGTGCGTTTACCAAAAGAAAAACGGGGGAAAGTTTTCTTGTCTTGCGTCGCTCTCTCACTTTCCGGTTTTGTCTTTTTGGGCGGGACTCATGCCTACTGCCCCTCCCCCAAGCGCCTCACGAGCGGGCGTTGGGTGCGGTACGCACGCGTCGAGCATGATCGGGGTGGCCCCGAGCATGCAAGGGCTTCCCCCCGAGGGACCAGGGATGCGGCCGCCACGCGCGTACCTAGTCGTGGTCCGGCAGTTAGTCCCTCGCGAAGCACTCCAGGATAGGACACCAGGCTCCTCGGGAGGTGCAGACCCTCATGAGCCTGCGGCAGGCTCACCTCGAGAAGACAAGCATTGCTGCGGCATCAGGGCTCACACGAGACCCGCGGAACCAAAGATAAGTCATAATAATCACCCCGCCTGAGGCTGCAGGCCTGAAGGATTGCACCGCATACGCTACTTCAAAAGCATTTCATAATCATATACATCACAAGGGGTTCCCTGATACGTCTCCAACGTATCTGTAATTTATGAAGCATCATGCTATTATATTATCTGTTTTGAATGTTTATGGGCTTTATTATACACTTTTATATTAGTTTTGGGACTAACCTATTAACCGGAGGCCTAGCCCATATTGTTGTTTTCTTGCCTATTTCAGTGTTTCGAAGAAAAGGAATATCAAAAGGAGTCCAAACAGAATGAAATCTTTGGGAGCGTGATTTTTGGAACGAACGTGATCCATGAGACTTGGAGTTGAAGTCAAGGAAGCTTCAAGGTGGCCACGAGGGTGGGGGGCGCCCCCCTACTGGGTTCCCCCCTGTCTCATGGGCTCCCCGAGCGTCCGCCGACCGACTTCTTTCGCCTATATAAGTCCATATACCCTAAAACATCGAGAACAACAATAGATCAGGAGTTCCGCTGCCGCAAGACTCTGTAGCTACCAAAAACCTCTCGGGAGCCCGTTCCGGCACCCTGCCAGAGGGGGAACCCATCACCGGTGGCCATCTTCATCATCCCGGCGCTCTCCATGACGAGGAGGGAGTAGTTCACCCTCGGGGCTGAGGGTATGTACCAGTAGCTATGTGTTTGATCTCTCTCTCCCTCTCTCTCTCTCTCTCTATCTCTCTCTCTCTCTCGTGTTTTTGAGGTGATACGATCTTGATGTATCGCGAGCTTTGCTATTATAGTTGGATCTTATGATGTTTCTCCCCCCTCTACTCTCTTGTAATGGATTGAGTTTTCCCTTTGAA
Organism: Triticum dicoccoides; assembly: GCF_002162155.2. Taxonomy (NCBI): domain Eukaryota; kingdom Viridiplantae; phylum Streptophyta; class Magnoliopsida; order Poales; family Poaceae; genus Triticum; species Triticum dicoccoides. The sequence goes on from NC_041385.1 coordinate 495,050,841, forward strand.
GTTATCTTGTCAGATTGAGTCTTTAAGGATTTGAGAACACTTGATGTATGTCTTGCCGTGCTTATCTATGGTGACAATGGGATATTCACGTGGTCCACTTGATGTATGTTTTGGTGATCAACTTGCGGGTTCCGCCCATGAACCTATGCATATGGGGTTGGCACACGTTTTCGTCTTGACTCTCCGGTAGAAACTTTGGGGCACTCTTTGAAGTACTTTGTGTTGGTTGAATAGATGAATCTGAGATTGTGTGATGCATATCATATAATCATACCCACAGATACTTGAGGTGACAACGGAGTATCTAGGTGACATTAGGGTTTTGGTTGATTTGTGTCTTAAGGTGTTATTCTAGTATGAACTCTATGATAGATTGAACAGAAAGAATAGCTTCATGTATTTTACTACGAACTCTTGAATAGATAGAACAGAAAGGATAACTTTGAGTTGGTTTCGTGCCCTACCATAATCTCTTCGTTTGCTCTCCGCTATTAGTAACTTTGGAGTGACTCTTTGTTGCATGTTGAGGCATAGTTATATGATCCAAGTATGTTATTATTGTTGAGAGAACTTGCACTAGTGAAAGTATGAACCCTAGGCCTTGTTTCCTAGCATTGCAATACCGTTTACGCTCACTTTTATCACTTGTTACCTTGCTGTTTTTATATTTTCAGATTACAAATACTCATATCTACCATCCATATTGCACTTGTATCACCATCTCTTCGCCGAACTAGTGCACCTATACAATTTACCATTGTATTGGGTGTGTTGGGGACACAAGAGACTCTTTGTTATTTGGTTGCAGGGTTGTTTGAGAGAGACCATCTTCATCCTACGCCTCCCACGGATTGATAAACCTTAGGTCATCCACTTGAGGGAAATTTGTTACTATCCTACAAACCTCTGCACTTGGAGGCCCAACAACGTCTACAAGAAGAAGGTTGTGTAGTAGACATCAAGCTCTTTTCTGGCGCCGTTGCCGGGGAGGTGAGTGCTTCAAGGTATATCTTTAGATCTTGCAATTGAATATTTTTGTTTCTTGTTTTATCACTAGTTTAGTATATAAAATAAAAATAAAAAAATGGAATTGAGTTTGGCTCTTACGCTTCATCTTTTTAATGTCTTTCGTAAGTATGATGAAAAGGAGAATTGTGCTCAAGTGCTAGAACAAGAAGTCTATAAAATGTTTGATACTAAATCTTTGAATGATGATCTTGATTGCAATGTTGTTAGTATGAACTCCTTGAATATCCATAGTACTAATGATGATTGCACTAGTTATGATAAAAATCTCTCTTATAAGCATGTCGATTTTTGTGGAGAGCATTGGGTTTGCATGGACACACCAAATAGGGAAAATGTATATTGCAAGAGGCATAAGCATTTAGAAACTAAATTGTTGCAAGAAAGTCTAGATTAGAATGCTGAAAATTTACATTTCCTTTGCCGTACTTGTGAACTTTGCAATGAACATGGTCATTTACATCTCCGATGCAAATTATTTCATGATCGAATTGTGTCCAAAAATTGTGATGATTTGATTTCCCTTGCACATTATAATGAACTTAGTTTGCTTTTGGGTTATGAAGAATTGAAACGTTTAACTAAGAATCTTCCAGAATTTGCCCGTGAAAAATTTCTTGATATTGATCTAGAAAAGATTTATTTGTATTGTGCGGTGAATTGCATTGAAAATCCTTATATTGCCAATTACCTAAAGAAAAGAAAGCAAATAGAAGATGAAGAGAATACTAATGAAAGGGAAGAGACTTCCCAATATCCTCCTATTATTTCTTATGATGAATCAGGTAACGAGGGGGAGCTTTCTATTCAACCAATCTCATCAATAAGGAGCTCAGAGAAGAAGGTTGAACCCACACATAATGTGAAAAAAAGACGGAATAGAAAAGGTAAAAAGGTATCCCTCCCAAATGATGTTGCTCCTACTACTCATTGTGATGATGATAATTGCTATACTATTGGTGCTATCCATACTATTAATGATGAGAGTGATTATGCTTATGATATGAAAAGGCCCAAGCTTGGGGAAGCTATGTTTGATGAGGATGACATATTTGAGAATATATTTGCTGAAATTAATGTTTGTCCCAAGCTTGGGGATGCTACATTTAATGAATATGATATTTTTAGCATCCCAAGATTTGATATGCAAAGTTGTTATGATGATAGCATGCCTCTTACCTATGATGATATTGATAAAAGTGGGTTTGGAGGAGTGTCAACTTTAGGAAGTAGTGATCCCACTATTTTGGAGGATGTTGAATCTTATAATATTTATGAAAGTGGATCTGGAAGAGTGTTAACTTTATTTAGTGATGATTCCACTATCTTGGAAGAGGTTTCAATCGATTATGATGAGAACAAAGTTGCTACTTACGATGATTATTGTGATGAAACTTATGCTATAAAAAGTAGTGATGATTATATTTATAGAACTTGTCATGATTATGATTACCTTTTTTCTGAACATTACTCTTTTAATGTGGAAACAATTTATAGTATTCGAGTCTCTTATGATACTCCCACTGTTCCGAATGAGAAGAATTTTGCTTATGTGGAGAGTAATAAATTTTCTATGCTTGTAGATCATGAAAAGAATGCTTTAGGTGTTGGTTATATTGTTGAATTCATTCATGTTGCTACTGAAAATTATTATGAGGGAGGAACATATGCTTGTAGGAATTGCAATAATATTAAGTTTCCTCCCTATGTGTTGAAAATCTCGAAGCTATGCTTGTTTTACCTTCCTATGCTAGTTGATTATTGTTCCCATAAGTTGTTTGCTCACAAAATCCCTATGCATAGGAAGTGGGTTAGACTTAAATGTGCTAGTCATATGCTTCATGATGCTCCTGTTATGTTTCAATTATTATCTTTTATGTGAGCATCATTGTCATCATCATGCCTAGCTAGAAAGGCGTTAAAGAAAGCGCTTGTTGGGAGACAACCCAATATTTATACTTACTGTTTGTGTCGACATGATTATGCTACTGTAGTAATCATGTTTTATAGCTTTTGTTTCAATAAAGTGCCAAGTAAGACCTTTAGGATGGCTTACGGTGATAGTTTTGTTGATCCTGCTGAAAATCAGAAACTTTTGCACCCAGAAAATTAGTTTTGATAATTCACAGAAACGTGCTTCTGATCTGATTCTTTTTGCTATGGATTTGTACACGAATTTCTTAGGACTTCCTAATTTTGTAGGATTTTTGGAGTTCCATAAGTATACGTTTGATAAAGATTACTACAGACTGTTCTGTTTTTGACAGATTCTGTTTTCTATGTGTTGTTTGCTTATTTTGATGAATCTATGAGTAGTATCGGAGGGTATGAACCATAGATAAGTTAGAATACAGTAGATATTACACCAATATGAATTTAGAATGAGTTCACAATAGTACCTAAGTGGTGATTGATTTTCTTATACTAACGAAGCCTACGAGTTTTCTATTGAGTTTTCTGTTGTGAAGTTTTCAAGTTTTGGATAAAGATTCGATGGACTATGGAATAAGGAGTGGCAAGAGCCTAAGCTTGGGGATGCCCATGGCACCCCAAGATATTCAAGGATAACCAAAAGCCTAATCTTGGGGATGCCCCGGCTGGCATCCCCTCTTTCGTCTTCGTTCATCGGTAACACCTCGGAGCTATATTTTTATTCACCACATGATATGTGTTTTGCTTGGAGTGTCATTTTATTTTGCTTTGCTTGCTGTTTGAATAAAATACCAAGATCTGAAATTCTTAAATAAGAGAGAGTCTTCACATAGTTACATAATTATCTAACTACTCATTGATCTTCACTTATATCTTTTTGGAGTAGTTTTTCATTTACTCGTGTTCTTCACTTATATCCTATGAGTAAATGGTTGAATGAGTTGAATGCAATAAATCTGAAATTATATATGTTTAATTTGCTTATCCCATGGGGAGTAATGACTTCACATCTAAGAAGTAGAGGTTGTAAATTTATTGAAGGTTAGCAAGCATTGTATTGGTCATTTGAACAATTCATGAAAGAATATTGAAGGAAGAGAGATTTCACATATAAATATACTATCTTAGACATCTTCTATGGTTGTGAGCCCCATTAATTATTTTCAAACCTGAGAAAATTAGTTGAAGTTGAACAAGGAAGACAACGTAATGAGTTATGCTTGGGTGTATTTGTATAGAAGTTATATTGTTATAGATCCTCCAACATGTGGTGCTTGATTTTTAGAATCATTTGCTAGCCAAAATATATGTACTAAGCGGGAATACTGCTTGTGCATCCAAATTACTTGAACCAAGTTTCTTCCATGAGTGTCCACCATACCTACCTATATGCGGTATTTACCTACCGTTCCAAGTAAATTTGCATCTGCCAAACTCTAAACCTTCAAACAATAATATGTTTTGTATGCCCGAATCGATCATGTAGCGACTAGGGGCTGTTAGTATCTTCCATGCTAGGTGGGTTATTCTCATGATGAGTGGACTCCGCTCATCATTCACGAGAAAAATGGCTGGTAACCAGGATGCCCAGTCCCATGATCAAAAAGATCAAAGCAAAACAAAACTCCCCAAGGACTATTGTTGGTATGGACGGTACCCCGCTGTTTCATATGGCCATGGAGTGTGATTGTTGGTGGAGGGGGAGTAAAAATTTACCATTCAGTTTGGGAACCGCCTATAATGTATGTAGTATGGAAGATATTGAGAACTCTTGGTTGTTATGTTGACAATGAGATCATACCTCTCAAAATTATTTATCTCTAATTCAAAATCGAGCTCTCGCACCTCTGCAAATCCCTGCTTCCCTTTGCGAAGGGCCTATCTTTTACTTTTATGCAAGAGTCAGTAGTATTCCTTCTCATTCCTACCTACTCTTTAGTTGGTAAGCATTGTGTGTTGGGGAAAGACCTAAGCATATATGGCCATGCAAATATATTTGATCATGAATTATTATTGTTGAAAATTATCTTTATGATAAGTGAGTTAGGAGGCGAAACACTTAGCCCCTATCTTTCTCTGTGTTCGATGGATGCTGTCACATCCCTGGTCCTGTTATGCACTAGGCTAGACCTCATGTGAGCATCATGTTTTAATTCAAATGAAATTTGAATTGAGGAATTTTCAAAGCCTCAGAAACCTTCTAAAAATGATCAACATTAAAATCTCCTCAAAGAAGTCCAAGAAAATGTTCCTCTTAGTGTCTGAAAATATTGCAAAGAGGTAAAACTCAAAACAATATTTTTGGTATCTCAGAGTTAATTATTTTGGGCCTTTGAATTAAATAAATAGCTATTTGCATTGGATATATATTTGATATATAAATAATATATGTCCAATAATTACTGGAACATTTTATGTGGTTTGGTATATTTTAACTCTAGCCACATAACTATTTTCAGGATTTTATAAAATGGTTTAGTATTTTACTAAACCAAAACAAAACAGAACAAAATAGAAAACAATAAATAAAAGCAGAGAGAGAGAACTTACCTCAGCTTACCTGGCAGCCCACCCGCAGCCCAACACTGTGCAGCCCAGCAGTGGCCCAGCCCACCACCGCCTCCTCCCTGTCGTCTTCCTCCCTCGCCAGAAGGACGGAGGCGCGTGGCCGCCCCGCGCCGGCCACCTCCTCCCTCCCTGCCTGCCTGGCTCTTCCCCGGCCCCTCCTAGCGACGCCACGACGATGCCTTGTGTCCCCTCGCTCCTCTCCCTCACTCGCTGCACCCTCTCCCCTCCTCTGCTCTCTCTCCCTCTCACCACCGAGCGCCACCGCCGCCGCCGTTCACCATAGCCGTAGCCGCAGCTATCCCCGAGCCTCTCCGACACACCCATGAGCTCCGCCTCGTCCCTCTCTTCCTCCTCACCGAGCCGCCCGACGCCGGAAGCCCCTGGACACCGCAAGCACTACCGTTCCCCTCGTCAGCCACCGGAGATCGTCGCCGTCGATTCGCTGCACTCCGGCCGCCCTCGAGCCCACTGACCCTCCAAACGGACTCATGGTGAGCCCCCGAGTCGTCTTCCCCTTCTCCCTTGGTCTCTTTCGACCTCTAGGCCATAGCCCCGTCTTGGCCGAGAACTCCACGCCGCCGGCGATGTCGCCGCCGTCACTGCAGCCAGTAAGGCTCGAAACCGAGCACGGCACCGTGCTCCTAACATCTTCAGGAGCTCGGTGAGCCCCTTAGCCATCCCTCCCGTCCTCTGTGGCCTCGCCCCGCTCGAACCCGTAGCTCCGGCCGCCGCACTTGCCATCGCCGCCGTCGCTGTAGTGCACCCCAGCTGCTGCCTCTGGCCGCAATGGATGCGCGCGAGCCTAGGCATCTCGTAGAGCCTCTCCGCCGTCGTTTTGGTGGCTGGAGGAGCTAACCCGAGCCCTCCGCCGTGCCTGCTGTAGCCGGCGACGAGCCGCCGGCGTATTAGCCTCGGCTGACCAGGGGTTTGACCTCCCCTGGGTCGCCGACAAGTGGGCCCTGGCCCAGCTAATCCTAGATTAGTCTTTTTAATTAAGTCTAATTAACTCAACTGACATTTTAGTTAGTAGTAATTTAACATTAACTAATTAGGTTAGTTAGTTAGTCACTGACGTGTGGACCCCACACGTCAGGTTTGACCCGGACCGGCCCCTGTTGACTTGCTGACATCATGCCAACGTCATGCTGACGCAGTAATGTTTTCTGGATTTAATTTAGTTCTGAAATTCCAGAAAATTGTATAAACTTCAATAAATCATAGAAAATTAACCGTAACTCCAAATGAAATAAATTATATATGAAAAATTATCAGAAAAATTCAAGGAATCCATCTGTACCACTTTCATGCATGTTAGAACAACTTATAGCTGCTGTTTAGCACAAATCAATTAAATGGCATTTGAATAATCACATATGGAGTTTGAATTTGAATCTTGTATTCAAACCAACTTCATTTAATCTGTTGCTAGTTGCATTAGCCCAAAACACATTCATTTTGCCATGTCATGATCATGCATCATATTGTGCATTGCATTGATTGTGTTCCCTTCTGTGTTGCCGGTATTTGTCCCCTCTCGATAGACATGATACCGATGATGTGATCATTGACACTGATGAAGACTCAATGCTATCTTCAGAAGTGCCAGGCAAGCAAAACCCCCTTGTTCATTCCGATACAATCCCACTCTCTCGCTCCTGCTCTCTTTTACTGCATTAGGACAACAACGATTCATCTGTTACCTGCTGCGGTAGCTGAACCCCTTTATCCTTTGCATGACCTGTCATTGCCACAATAAATAGATGAAACCCACTAGCATGAGTAGGAGTTGTTTGAGCCCTGTTGTGCCTACTCATTCATGCTTGTTTGTCATGCCTGCTACTGCTTAGAGTCGAGTCAGGTCTGATTCATCCGGGATGAATCAGAGGTGTGTGAATATGTCCTACGGTGTGTGAGCTAAGCGTGTGAACATGATTTGGTAAAGGTAGCGGTGAGAGGCCATGTAGGAGTACATGGTGGGTTGTCTCATTGCAGCCGTCCTTAGGAACTGAGTTCTGTGTTTGTGATCCATGATTCAGCTACTACCACGCATTGGGCCCGAAACCAATGGACCCTCTCGGCTTCTTGATCACCCTTGTCCTCTGTCCAGGAGTTGCAAGTAGTTTCTGGTGTTTGTAGTATGCTGGAGGCCGTGGGCAGCGCTGACCGGAGGGGTGGGCTGTGATGCGGTAGGCACGTGGCCGGGTATACCGGGCGCCCGTTTGGTGTCACGGAACCCTGTTCACATCGTTTGGGGCTGTGAGCAAAACTCCGGCCGGATCTCCTCATGGATGGAACCCGAATAGGCGATAAACCTGGACTAGAGACTCGAGTGTTTAGGTAGGCCGTGGCCGACACCCACGTTGGGCTTCCGCTTGAAGGTTGCCGAGTACATGTCGTGTAAACGACGGTAAGTGGTGAGAGCGTGTGTGAAGAAGTACACCCCTGCAGGGTTATCATCATCTATTCGAATAGCCGTGTCCGCGGAAAAGGACTTCTGGGTTGCTTATATCAGTTCATAGACAAGTGAAAGTGGATACTCTAAAATACGCAAGATAAGCGTGAGTGCTATGGATGGCGTTCTCGTAGGGAGACGGGAGCGGATCCATAGTGGTGTATTGATATGGTGAATATGTGGACTCGTGTGCGCCACCTCAAAAGAGTTACTTGCAGTCGTAGTTCAGGATAGCCACCGAGTCAAAGCTGGCTTGCTGCAGTTAAACCCCACCATCCCCTTTGTTGATAATGATGCATATGTAGATAGTTCTGATGTAAGTCTTGCTGGGTACATTTGTACTCACGTTTGCCTATTTATGTTTTTGCAGAGAGACTTCGGTCTCACTAGTAGTTTCGCGTGGACTTCGACGTTTAGCTTGATACCTCAGCTACGATCTTGTGCCTCAGCAGGATTTGGTAGATAGTCAGGCTTCTCAGCCTTTTTCATTTATAGATGTCTGTACTCAGACATGATAGCTTCCGCTTGTGCTTTGATATGTATGCTCTGAATGTTGGGTCATGAGACCCCTGTTTGTAATATCTCGCTCCTCGGAGCCTATTGAATAAATTACTTGAGTCGTAGAGTCATGTTGTGATGCCATGTTGTATTTGCACATATCGAGCATATTGTGTGTATGCTATTGAAATGCTTGGTATGTGTGGGATCTGACCATCTAGTTGTTTATCTTTAGTAGCCTCTCTTACGGGGAAATGTCTCCTAGTGTTTCCACCGAGCCATGGTAGCTTGCTACTGCTCCGGAACACTTAGGCTGGCCGGCATGTGTCCTTCTTCGTTCCTGTGTCTGTCCCTTCGGGGAAATGTCACGCATTGAGTACCGGAGGCCTGTTAGCCCGCTACAGCCCGGTTTACCGGAGTCCTGCTAGCCCAGTGCTACAGCCCGGACCCACTTGCTGATGACCGACACGTTCGATGCTGGGTCATGGATGCATGTCCCTGTAAGTCTGTGCCACTTTGGGTTTACGACTAGCCATGTCAGCCCGGACTCCTTATCATATGGATGCTAGCGACACTATCATATACGTGTGCCAAAAGGCGCAAACGGTCCCGGGCAGAGGTAAGGCGACCCCCGTGGGAATACCGTGCGTGAGGCCGCAAAATGATATGAGGTGTTACATGCTAGATCGATGTGGCATTGAGTCGGGGTCCTGACAGCGTTGGTATCAGAGCTTGACTGCCTGTAGGATTACCAAGCCAAATTGGTCGAAGTTGAGTCTAGAAATTCTTTAGTTATATAAGGGAATTGATTGTGGGATGGAACGTAAGGCTCTTTTTACTCCTTATACCTCATGGCCTTCTGATCTGAGTCATCATCTTCTCTTGTACGAGGATTAAGAACTAGGCTATCTCTTCTTTCTATCAGGATCACGCGTTACTAATCCGTAGACTTATAAGATTGTTGGATTAAGCTTGAGTTCAGTTTTTACTACTTCCGTATGTTAATTGTTGATCTCGAAACCTTGATATTGTGCTTCTGAGTGGTTATGCCACCATTTTTGTGAATGTCTCAAATCTATTCTGAGCATTTACAGCCGTTATGCTGTCCAAGTCATTCCAGGTTTCTAAATAGTCTGATGCATTTGCAAAATCCTTTTCCTCTGGTTTCGATGCTCCTTTATGCCAGCTCAATCACACTAATTGTTGAGTTGAGGTATTCTACTGCCTCGACCTTTATCTTGGAATAATTATTATGACCCTAGGTGTCTTAGGGGATCATCTAGTGGTCTAGCCATGATTTGTGCCCTAGTGTGACGATTCTGGCCTTTATTCTCGGAAGCATCCCGTGATGCTACTTAGTAGTAGGTATTCTATTTCTGGGTTTTGAACCCGAGATTCACTCTACTTACTTCATGTTGATAGTGCTTGCTAGTTCCTTCAGGATAATAGTAACCTTTGCGATAGTCCTCGAGGTTCATGGTACATCCTTCTTCCAATTACCATGAATCATTCTTGGCAGGAGTTCTTCTGAACCAAAAGTTGACAACAAGAGCGCTCTCGATGAGTTCTCCATGCTATATTGTGACTCTGCCAGCTCAACCTTTCTGCATGGGTTATCCGGAAGAATTATGTTGAACTTGGTTCGACATACTAATCTATGCATCCACAACTCAGAAAATTATATGTTCCTTTGAGTTGTTCTCTTTAGTTGCATTCTGACCCTCGTCTATCAATTGATAGTCAAGAGTATGCGTGCGTTCATTTATCGATGCCTATTACTCTTGTGGTCCGTCAAGCCATTCTATCGCGGAATGATAGGAGAAACAAACTCCAGTACCTCTTCCATATCTAGGATTGGGTCAAAGCAATTGTGCTCCGCAGATCAAAATGCCAGCCCAGCTTTTGATTCTGTTCTACCCTGAAGTATTACCGTCCTTATGTCAGGATTTTCATGAGGATTGCACCGGCTCTTGTGAATTCTTGATGTAGTGATACTTCTCGCCATCATTATTCATCCCTCGGTTCCATGTTGTCGCAACCGGAATGCCGACAAGTGAATCGTGATGTGTGAATTCAATACTCCTAGCAACCTTGTTGCTTGGTAGTTAACGGACAATAATTTCATTCTTAGCGTGTTGGTTTTGAATCATCATTCTAAGGTTGATCATGCTACCTAGTCCTTGTTCTCGGTGCACTCCTCGATCGATGAGTTAGGATTATTTCAAATCTTCGCTCTATTGATCATATCGTCTTGCCTCAAAAAGCAAGATTGTTCTCGAGCTTAGTAACATATCGGTGGTTCGTGATTTTCCGAAGATCTTCTCGGAAGTATTACCAGGTTGTCACCTGACCGCTGTGTTGAGCTTGTGATCAAGTTGGGTTCTTGTAAACCACCCTTTCTCCAAGAATCCGTGTTGGATACCCTTGAGCTAGTTGGTTAAGCTAGACAACAACTTGGAGAGTTGGAAGATAAAAGCTTGCCTGACTTAGTTCGTTCCAAAGGGATATTCTTGTGTAGTGTGTGTTGAAGAAAGATGATATCTTCATCGATTGGTCCTTGTGATCAGTTGCTGGACCTATTGTCTTATCAATCCTTTGATTTGAGTGTGGGCTATCGTCAAATCAAATCAGTACCAACGATGCTCGTAATTTGTCTTATTCGTGGTTGATCCCTCGAGCATACACCATTACATCTTTGGTCTGACCAATGCTATCACCGTGTTCATTTAACTATGGAATTCCTTTTAAAAGGAAACCCGGATGAATTGTTGTTGAGCCCATTGACAACATCCTTATCTCCTCCATGATTTTGTTGAACATTAAGCTAGTGTTGGAAACTTTTGAAAGCATTTGTTCATGCTAGTTCATGAAGCATATGTTCGGATGTAAGAAGTGACTTCCTCCAGTTCATGTGCATTTGATGCAAGTTGCCACCATGGATTCGAGAAAGTCAATGTTGCTTCCTCTGGAATCATCGCAAGTCAGTCATGCACACGTGCGAAGAATTCTGTGGTTTGAAGACTTGCAACCTTCAATCTATATGTATCCCTAGCACACCAAGCCACTGACTGATTTGTTCAAGGAGAAGGAGTATCTTCATAAGAGCTAATCCGGACTTATGAAAGAACTTCGATATCCTCGCTGATGGTTCCCAACCAGAACTCGGTAGTGTTTTATTATAAGACTACTACGTGGTCATGCTTGTCTGGGACAGCGTGTTCACATGTTTGTAGCAGAACCAGCTCATGTTTTGGAGCTTACTATCGTAGTTCATTTCCCGAGAATCTCGCAACGTCATCTCGTTGATTTGTGTTGCAAACTTTCATTTTTCTTCCTAGACTCGATGAGCCTGGAATATCCTGACACCAACCAGATCTGAATCTCAGGCAGATATGATGGTTGGAACATTTCCCCAAGAACTATAATATTGGTCTCTCGATAACCGGTAAGGTGGATGTCGTGGCCAACACACCCATCCGGTAGACCTGTTATTATAATATCTTGATTGAGGAAGCTGGCCACCTCCCCATAAGGATTTCGTAGGATTTACCTCCCTAGTTGTTCCTTATGGATTCTTGTGCTCCCGAAGTCCGACCTTTACCTGATGTTCTAGATATCAAACCATATCTATGAATGGGTTACACTAGCACATCAAGAAGAACATTAGAAGCGGAGTGCTAAATGTCTCTCGGTCGATCATCCAGATTTTATTTCCTTGGCCTCGCTAAGATGAAATCTGAGAAGTGTTATCTTCCTTTGCATCTGCATCATCCATCATCATTCATCATGGTAGCAAGTTGTGTTGCCAGGATCCTTGACACGGATATTGGTAAAACCTTGATGAATGTGGAAATGCTCAAGTTCTTGAGAGCACGCACAAGCGCTACGTGTTATCATCGGCACTAACTGGGTTTGCTCTCAGTTTCCTCGGCAATGCTATGACCTATTCCAATAGTGGAATGACTCTCTATTGTTGAGCGTCTCTCCAGTTACCAGAATCATTCCCAGCATTTGCATTTTGTTCCTAGCTTGCACCGCCAATGTGCCATTCTACCATGGGTCTCTTCCATTTCCGGTGATAAGCAAATTCATCCATTACGTTGTCTTCAACAAGGTAATCCACATCATCCAGGTCCGAGTATGCCATTCTACTGACCCCCCTCCAAACGATCGCTTGAGAATTGCCTTAGGCTGGTTTAAAGAGTTTCAATGATCTCTGAATCAAAAGTAATTCTTTTTGCCACTTAAGGGGATATCTCTACGAGTCACCTTCCCTAAGGTGTATCGTTGTGGTATCATGGCAACTCAACTCCTCGCTACGTTGACAATCGATTACCACCTTCTTAAGCGTGAAATTGTTGTCTACCTAGTGAACCTTCGTCATCCGTTTCTTTCCACCCCTCTTGATGTGTATCTCGTGTCTCAACCCGAGAGATGGTTCTATGTCTCATTCCGTGAGTTGTTCGATCTTCGAGAAGATCGACCCTTCTAGAGTCTCCTTCTTCCCTCCATGTCATGTTGACAGGATTTCTCAGAGCAAGACTTCAAGACAATGATGGTGATCGAATCAACGTTCCTATGAAGTGCAACCTGGATCGTGAAGATTGTACTAGTTGCGTTCCCCCTTCACCTTACCCTACGCTTGAATCTCGGGACGAGATTTTTGTTTAGTGGGGGTGAGTTGTCACATCCCTGGTCCTGTTATGCACTAGGCTAGACCTCATGTGAGCATCATGTTTTAATTCAAATGAAATTTGAATTGAGGAATTTTCAAAGCCTCAGAAACCTTCTAAAAATGATCAACATTAAAATCTCCTCAAAGAAGTCCAAGAAAATGTTCCTCTTAGTGTCTGAAAATATTGCAAAGAGGTAAAACTCAAAACAATATTTTTGGTATCTCAGAGTTAATTATTTTGGGCCTTTGAATTAAATAAATAGCTATTTGCATTGGATATATATTTGATATATAAATAATATATGTCCAATAATTACTGGAACATTTTATGTGGTTTGGTATATTTTAACTCTAGCCACATAACTATTTTCAGGATTTTATAAAATGGTTTAGTATTTTACTAAACCAAAACAAAACAGAACAAAATAGAAAACAATAAATAAAAGCAGAGAGAGAGAACTTACCTCAGCTTACCTGGCAGCCCACCCGCAGCCCAACACTGTGCAGCCCAGCAGTGGCCCAGCCCACCACCGCCTCCTCCCTGTCGTCTTCCTCCCTCGCCAGAAGGACGGAGGCGCGTGGCCGCCCCGCGCCGGCCACCTCCTCCCTCCCTGCCTGCCTGGCTCTTCCCCGGCCCCTCCTAGTGACGCCACGACGATGCCCCGTGTCTCCTCGCTCCTCTCCCTCACTCGCTGCACCCTCTCCCCTCCTCTGCTCTCTCTCCCTCTCACCACCGAGCGCCACCGCCGCCGCCGTTCACCATAGCCGTAGCCGCAGCTATCCCCGAGCCTCTCCGACACACCCATGAGCTCCGCCTCGTCCCTCTCTTCCTCCTCACCGAGCCGCCCGACGCCGGAAGCCCCTGGACACCGCAAGCACTACCGTTCCCCTCGTCAGCCACCGGAGATCGTCGCCGTCGATTCGCTGCACTCCGGCCGCCCTCGAGCCCACTGACCCTCCAAACGGACTCACGGTGAGCCCCCGAGTCGTCTTCCCCTTCTCCCTTGGTCTCTTTCGACCTCTAGGCCATAGCCCCGTCTTGGCCGAGAACTCCACGCCGCCGGCGATGTCGCCGCCGTCACTGCAGCCAGTAAGGCTCGAAACCGAGCACGGCACCGTGCTCCTAGCATCTTCAGGAGCTCGGTGAGCCCCTTAGCCATCCCTCCCGTCCTCTGTGGCCTCGCCCCGCTCGAACCCGTAGCTCCGGCCGCCGCACTTGCCATCGCCGCCGTCGCTGTAGTGCACCCCAGCTGCTGCCTCTGGCTGCAATGGATGCGCGCAAGCCTAGGCATCTCGTAGAGCCTCTCCGCCGTCGTTTTGGTGGCCGGAGGAGCTAACCCGAGCCCTCCGCCGTGCCTGATGTAGCCGGCGACGAGCCGCCGGCGTATTAGCCTCGACTGACCAGGGGTTTGACCTCCCCTGGGTCGCCGACAAGTGGGCCCTGGCCCAGCTAATCCTAGATTAGTCTTTTTAATTAAGTCTAATTAACTCAACTGACATTTTAGTTAGTAGTAATTTAACATTAACTAATTAGGTTAGTTAGTTAGTCACTGACGTGTGGACCCCACACGTCAGGTTTGACCCGGACCGGCCCCTGTTGACTTGCTGACATCATGCCAACGTCATGCTGACGCAGTAATGTTTTCTGGATTTAATTTAGTTCTGAAATTCCAGAAAATTGTATAAACTTCAATAAATCATAGAAAATTAACCGTAACTCCAAATGAAATAAATTATATATGAAAAATTATCAGAAAAATTCAAGGAATCCATCTGTACCACTTTCATGCATGTTAGAACAACTTATAGCTGCTGTTTAGCACAAATCAATTAAATGGCATTTGAATAATCACATATGGAGTTTGAATTTGAATCTTGTATTCAAACCAACTTCATTTAATCTGTTGCTAGTTGCATTAGCCCAAAACACATTCATTTTGCCATGTCATGATCATGCATCATATTGTGCATTGCATTGATTGTGTTCCCTTCTGTGTTGCCGGTATTTGTCCCCTCTCGATAGACGTGATACCGATGATGTGATCATTGACACTGATGAAGACTCAATGCTATCTTCAGAAGTGCCAGGCAAGCAAAACCCCCTTGTTCATTCCGATACAATCCCACTCTCTCGCTCCTGCTCTCTTTTACTGCATTAGGACAACAACGATTCATCTGTTACCTGCTGCGGTAGCTGAACCACTTTATCCTTTGCATGACCTGTCATTGCCACAGTAAATAGATGAAACCCACTAGCATGAGTAGGAGTTGTTTGAGCCCTGTTGTGCCTACTCATTCATGCTTGTTTGTCATGCCTGCTACTGCTTAGAGTCGAGTCAGGTCTGATTCATCCGGGATGAATCAGAGGTGTGTGAATATGTCCTACGGTGTGTGAGCTAAGCGTGTGAACATGATTTGGTAAAGGTAGCGGTGAGAGGCCATGTAGGAGTACATGGTGGGTTGTCTCATTGCAGCCGTCCTTAGGAACTGAGTTCTGTGTTTGTGATCCATGATTCAGCTACTACCACGCATTGGGCCCGAAACCAATGGACCCTCTCGGCTTCTTGATCACCTTTGTCCTCTGTCCAGGAGTTGCAAGTAGTTTCTGGTGTTTGTAGTATGCTGGAGGCCGTGGGCAGCGCTGACCGGAGGGGTGGGCTGTGATGCGGTAGGCACGTGGCCGGGTATACCGGGCGCCCGTTTGGTGTCACGGAACCCTGTTCACATCGTTTGGGGCTGTGAGCGAAACTCCGGCCGGATCTCCTCATGGATGGAACCCGAATAGGCGATAAACCTGGACTAGAGACTCGAGTGTTTAGGTAGGCCGTGGCCGACACCCACATTGGGCTTCCGCTTGAAGGTTGCCAAGTACATGTCGTGTAAACGGTGGTAAGTGGTGAGAGCGTGTGTGAAGAAGTACACCCCTGCAGGGTTATCATCATCTATTCGAATAGCCATGTCCGCGGAAAAGGACTTCTGGGTTGCTTATATCAGTTCATAGACAAGTGAAAGTGGATACTCTAAAATACGCAAGATAAGCGTGAGTGCTATGGATGGCGTTCTCGTAGGGAGACGGGAGCGGATCCATAGTGGTGTATTGATATGGTGAATATGTGGACTCGTGTGCGCCACCTCAAAAGAGTTACTTGCAGTCGTAGTTCAGGATAGCCACCGAGTCAAAGCTGGCTTGCTGCAGTTAAACCCCACCATCCCCTTTGTTGATAATGATGCATATGTAGATAGTTCTGATGTAAGTCTTGCTGGGTACATTTGTACTCACGTTTGCCTATTTATGTTTTTGCAGAGAGACTTTGGTCTCGCTAGTAGTTCCGCGTGGACTTCGACGTTTAGCTTGTTACCTCAGCTACGATCTTGTGCCTCAGTAGGATTTGGTAGATAGTCAGGCTTCTCAGCCTTTTTCATTTATAGATGTCTGTACTCAGACATGATAGCTTCTGCTTGTGCTTTGATATGTATGCTCTGAATGTTGGGTCATGAGACCCCTGTTTGTAATATCTCGCTCCTCGGAGCCTATTGAATAAATTACTTGAGTCGTAGAGTCATGTTGTGATGCCATGTTGTATTTGCACATATCGAGCATATTGTGTGTATGCTATTGAAATGCTTGGTATGTGTGGGATCTGACCATCTAGTTGTTTATCTTTAGTAGCCTCTCTTACGGGGAAATGTCTCCTAGTGTTTCCACCGAGCCATGGTAGCTTGCTACTGCTCCGGAACACTTAGGCTGGCCGGCATGTGTCCTTCTTCGTTCCTGTGTCTGTCCCTTCGGGGAAATGTCACGCATTGAGTACCGGAGGCCTGTTAGCCCGCTACAGCCCGGTTTACCGGAGTCCTGCTAGCCCAGTGCTACAGCCCGGACCCACTTGCTGATGACCGACACGTTCGATGCTGGGTCATGGATGCCTGTCCCTGTAAGTCTGTGCCACTTTGGGTTTACGACTAGCCATGTCAGCCCGGACTCCTTATCATATGGATGCTAGCGACACTATCATATACGTGTGCCAAAAGGCGCAAACGGTCCCGGGCAGAGGTAAGGCAACCCCCGTGGGAATACCGTGCGTGAGGCCGCAAAATGATATGAGGTGTTACATGCTAGATCGATGTGGCATTGAGTCGGGGTCCTGACAGATGCTATTTGTTCTAAGAATATGCTTTGAGTGGTAGCAATCATGGAAGACTATATGATAGTTGAGTATGTGGAGTTTGCTAAATCAAAGCTCTGACATAGACCCTTCCTGAAAATAAGATGAATTGCAATTGTTTGATGATTGAGAAAGAAGTTTGCTAGTTTTCAAGAAATTTTATGGTCTATGCTTTAACATGTGAATAGCTTGTTACTTGATCTTGAGAAGTTTTATGAAATGAACTACTGTTATGACATATAATCATGCTAGAAAAGGTGATTGAAATTATCATTGATCAAACTTGTGCACCTGCTAGCATTCGCACTTCATAAATTCTTTCTTTTATCATTTACCTACTCGAGGACGAGCAGGAATTAAGCTTGGGGATGCTGATACGTATCCAACGTATCTATAATTTATGATGCATTCATGCTATTATATTATCTATTTTGAATATTTATGGGGCTTTATTATACACTTTTATATTATTTTTGGGACTAACCTATTAACCGGAGGCCCAACCCATATTGTTGTTTTCTTGCCTATTTCAGTGTTTCGAAAAAAAGGAATATCAAATGGAGTCCAAATGGAATGAAACCTTCGGGAGTGTGATTTTTGGAATGAACGTGATCCAGGAGACCTGGAGTTGAAGTCAAGGAAGCTTCGAGGTGGCCACAAGGGTGGGGGGCACACCCCCCTACTGGGCGTGCCCCCTGTCTCATGGGCTCCTCGAGCATCCCCTGATCGACTTCTTTCGCCTATATAAGTCCATATACCCTAAAAACATCGAGAACAACAATAGACCGGGAGTTCCGCCACCGCAAGCCTCTATATCCACCAAAAACCTCTTGGGAGCCCGTTTCGGCACCCTGCCGGAGGGGGAACCCATCACCGGTGGCCATCTTCATCATCCCGGCGCTCTCCATGACGAGGAGGGAGTAGTTCACCCTCGGGGCTGAGGGTATGTACCAGTAGCTATGTGTTTGATATCTCTCTCTCTCTCTCTCTCTCTCTCTCTCTCGTGTTTTTGAGGTGATACAATCTTGATGTATCGCGAGCTTTGCTATTATAGTTGGATCTTATGATGTTTCTCCCCCTCTACTCTCTTGTAATGGATTGAGTTTTCCGTTTGAAGTTATCTTGTCGGATTGAATCTTTAAGGATTTGAGAACACTTGATGTATGTCTTGCCATGCTTATCTTGGTGACAATGGGATATTCACGTGGTCCACTTGATGTATGTTTTGGTGATCAACTTGCGGGTTCCGCCCATGAACCTATGCATAGGGGTTGGCACAAGTTTTCGTCTTGACTCTCCGGTAGAAACTTCGGGGCACTCTTTGAAGTACTTTATGTTGGTTGAATAGATGAATCTGAGATTGTGTGATGCATATCATATAATCATACCCACGGATACTTGAGGTAACAATGGAGTATCTAGGTGACATTAGGGTTTTGGTTGATTTGTGTCTTCAGGTGTTATTCTAGTATGAACTCTATGATAGATTGAACGGAAAGAATAGCTTCATGTTATTTTACTACGGACTCTTGAATAGATAGAACAGAAAGGATAACTTTGAGGTGGTTTCGTGACCTACCATAATCTCTTCGTTTGCTCTCCGCTATTAGTGACTTTGGATTGACTCTTTGTTGCATGTTGAGGGATAGTTATATGATCCAAGTATGTTATTATTGTTGAGAGAACTTGCACTAGTGAAAGTATGAACCCTAGGCCTTGTTTCCTAGCATTGCAATACCGTTTATGCTCACTTTTATCACTTGTTACCTTGCTGTTTTTATATTTTCAGATTACAAATACTCATATCTACCATCCATATTGCACTTGTATCACCATCTCTTCGCCAAACTAGTGCACCTATACAATTTACCATTGTATTGTGTGTGTTGGGGGACACAAGAGACCCTTTGTTATTTGGTTGCAGGGTTGTTTGAGAGAGACCATCTTCATCCTACGCCTCCCACCTATTGATAAACCTTAGGTCATCCACTTGAGGGAAATTTGCTACTGTCCTACAAACCTCTGCACTTGGAGGCCCAACAACGTCTACAAGAAGAAGGTTGTGTAGTAGACATCAAGCTCTTTTCTGGCACTGTTGCCGGGGGGGTGAGTGCTTGAAGGTATATCTTTAGATCTTGCAATCGAATCTTTTTGTTTCTTGTTTTATCACTTGTTTAGTATATAAAAGAAAACTAAAAATATGGAATTGAGTTTGCCTCTTACTCTTCATCTTTTTAATATCTTTCGTAAGTATGATGAAAAGGAGAATTGTGCTCAAGTGCTAGAAGAAGTCTATAAAATGTTTGATACTAAATCTTTAAACGATGAGCATGATTGCAATGTTGTTAGTATGACTCCTTGAATACCCATAGTACTAATGATGATTGCACTAGTTATGATAAAAATGTCTCTTATAAGCATGTCGATTTTTGTGGAGAGCATTGGGTTTGCATGGACTCACCAAATAGGGAAAATGGATATTGCAAGAGGCATAAGCATTTAGAAACTAAACTGTTGCAAGAAAGGCTAGATAAGAATGCTGAAAATTTACATTTCCTTTGCCGTACTTGTGAACTTTTCAATGAACATGGTCATTTACATCTCCGGTGCAAATTATTTCATGATCGAATCGTGTCCAAAATTTGTGATGATTTGATTTCCCTTGCACATTATAATGAACTTAGTTTGCTTTTGGGTTATGAACAATTGAAACGTTTAACTAAGAATCTCGCGAGGACCATCAAGGCCCTCCGGGAGTAACCCCCATCCATCAAAGAGGGGCATCTGCTCCACGAAGGCCACCTTGTTCGAGCATTGGTAGAGGAGGCAGCCATTTCCTGGAAGATTGGCAGGTTTGGAATCGTCCGTCAGAAGCTCGAGTACCTTGCTCAGGATCTTGGAAGGCAGCGATGGCTTCTGGAGCCTCATGGAGTCCTCGGCGCCGACAAAGTCCCACATTGGATGAGAATGGCGCTGGAGCTGGGCGATGCGCCGCCGAATGAATTCCTTCACCACCATCGGTACCATCACCCCCAGCTCGTGCGGCCAGGCCAGCCTCTTCCAAACATGGGCAAGATGACGATCGGCGAGCTTCACATGCCCCTAGCCAGAGCTGGGCATGGCTAGCGCTCGAGGGGTCAGAAGCAGGGGGCTGCGCGTACAAACATCAACAAACAACCATTTCTTCCGGAACCCCTTTGCGGTAGGCGATAGCTCGAAGTCAATCCCTGAGCCAGTAGTCGCCGCAGCAACTTTGAAGGTCACGCACCCTGAGCGTTGGCGGGCATCGACCAGTCGGAGCAAGAAGAAATGGCGAAACAGGGCACAAAAGGAGCAATACCAACCATGGCCTCACAAAGGAAGGCGAAGACAACAAGGAGGATGATGGAGCGGGGGTCCAGGTGCAGCAGGTGGATCTGGTACTGCAAAATTATGGCATTAAAGAAAGAAGAGAAGGGGGGAATCAGGCCCGCGAACAGAGCATGGAGATAGATGGGGATCTCAGTGGCACTCATGTCATCCACAAGACAAGACGCAGGCCGGATGACCGTCGCTTTCCACTCATTGGAATCGGCTGTGAGAGCAGGGCGGACCTTGTTCAGCCCTTCCTGATTGATCACCATCGACTGCTCGAGGACCGGCTCCAAGGCCGGCGGGGGTCTAGCCGGGGCGCACGGCATCCCCTTCTTATTCCTCTTCTACGGAGCCATGGTGGAAGCCAGGAAGGGGGAGTGGTGCTGGCACCAGATCTGCGCAAGGGGTCGCAGGCCTGGGAAGAGAAGGAACAAAGGCCAAGCGCGACAATCTATAAGGGCGAGCTGCTCTCGCAACGGGCGGCCGCCATGCTTGGCGGATTTCAAGGCAGTGTGGGTAAGTGGAGACTGTTGGGGAATGTAGTAATTTCAAAAAATTTCCTACGCACACGCAAGATCATGGTGATGCATAGCAACGAGAGGGGAGAGTGTTGTCCACGTACCCTCGTAGACCGAAAGCGGAAGCATTAGCACAACGCGGTTGATGTAGTCATACGTATTCACGGCCCGACCGATCAAGCATCGAAACTACAACACCTCCGAGTTCTAGCACACGTTCAGGTCGATGACGTCCCTCGAACTCCGATCCAGCCGAGTGTCGAGGGAGAGTTCCGTCAGCATGACGGCATGGTGACGATCTTGATGTTCTACCGTCGCAGGGCTTCGCCTAAGCACCGCTACAATATTATCGAGGAGGACTATGGTGGAGGGGGGCACCGCACACGACTAAGAGATCAAGAGATCAATTGTTATGTCTAGAGGGGCCCCCCTACCCCCGTATATAAAGGAGCAAGGGGGGAGGGGGCGGCCGGCCAGAGAGGAGGCACGCCATGGGGAG
This sequence comes from Triticum dicoccoides, assembly GCF_002162155.2. Classification (NCBI taxonomy): domain Eukaryota; kingdom Viridiplantae; phylum Streptophyta; class Magnoliopsida; order Poales; family Poaceae; genus Triticum; species Triticum dicoccoides. Next base: position 495,072,526 of record NC_041385.1, read on the forward strand.
TCCTACTCCCACCGGGAGTAGGACTCCCTCCTTTCCTTGTTGGACTTGGAGAAGGGGGGAAAGAGGAGGGAGAGAGAGAAGGAAAGGGGGGGGGCGCCGCCCCCCTCTGCTTGTCCTATTAGGACTAGGGGGAGGGGTGCGCGGCCCAGCCCTGGCCGCCTCTCCTCTTCTCCACTAAGGCCCACTATGGCCCATTAAGCCCCCGGGGGGTTCCGGTAACCCCTCGGTACTCCGGTAAAATCCCGATTTCACCCAGAACACTGCCGATATCCAAATATAGGCTTCCAATATATAAATCTTCATGTCTCGACCATTTCAAGACTTCTCGTCATGTCCGTGATCACATCCGGGACTCGAACAACCTTCGGTACATCAAAATTCATAAACTCATAATATAACTATCATTGAAACGTTAAGCGTGCGGACCCTATGGGTTCGAGAACTATGTAGACATTTCCGAGACACATTTCCGGTCAATAACCAATAGAGGAACCTGGATGCTCATATTGGCTCCTACATATTCTACGAAGATCTTTATCGGTCAAACCGCATAACAACATACGTTGTTCCCTTTGTCATCGGAATGTTACTTTCCCAAGATTCGATCGTCAGTATCTCAATACCTAGTTCAATCTCGTTACTGGAAAGTCTCTTTACTCGTTACGTAATGCATCATCTCGTAACTAACTCATTAGCTACATTGCTTGCAAGGCTAATAGTGATGTGCATTACCGAGAGGGCCCAGAGATACCTCTCCGACAATCGGAGTGACAAATCCTAATCTCGAAATACGTCAACTCAACAAGTACCTTCAGAAACACCTATAGAGCACCTTTATAATCACCCAGTTATGTTGTGACGTTTGGTAGCACACAAAGTGTTCCTCCGGTAAGCGGGAGTTACATAATCTCATAGTCATAGGAACATGTATAAGTCATGAAGAAAGCAATAGCAACATACTAAACGATCAAGTGCTAAGCTAACGGAATGGGTCAAGTCAATCACATCATTCTTCTAATGATGTGATCCCATTAATCAAATGACAACTCATGTCTATGGTTAGGAAACTTAACCATCTTTGATTTACAAGCTAGTCAAGTAGAGGCATACTAGTGACACTATGTTTGTCTATGTATTCACACATGTATTATGTTTCTGGGTAATACAATTCTAGCATGAATAATAAACATTTATCATGATATGAGGAAATAAATAATAACTTTATTATTGCCTCTAGGGCATATTTCCTTCAGTCTTCCACTTGCACTAGAGTCAATAATCTAGATTACACAGTAATGATTCTAACACCCATGGAGCCTTGGTGCTGATCATGTTTTTCTCGTGGAAGAGGCTTAGTCAACGGGTCTGTAATATTCAGATCCGTATGTATCTTGCAAATCTCTATGTCTCCCATCTAAACTTGGTCCCGGATGGAGTTGAAGCATCTCTTGATGTGCTTGGTTCTTTTGTGAAATCTGGATTCCTTTGCCAAGGCAATTGCACCAGTATTGTCACAAAAGATTTTCATTGGACCCAATGCACTAGGTACGACACCTAGATCGGATATGAACTCCTTCATCCAGACTCCTTCATTTGCTGCTTCCGAAGCAGCTATGTACTCCGCTTCACATGTAGATCCCGCTACGACGCTTTGTTTAGAACTGCACCAACTGACAGCTCCACCGTTCAATATAAACACGTATCCGATTTGCGATTTAGAATCGTCCGGATCAGTGTCAAAGCTTGCATCGACGTAACCATTTACAACTAGCTCTTTGTCACCTCCATAAGCGAGAAACATATCCTTAGTCCTTTTCAGGTATTTCAGGATGTTCTTGACCGCTGTCCAGTGATCCACTCCTGGATTACTTTGGTACCTCCCTGCTGAACTAATAGCAAGGCACACATCAAGTCTGGTACACAGCATTGCATACATGATAGAGCCTATGGCTGAAGCATAGGAAACTTCTTTAATTTTTTCTCTATCTTCTGCAGTTGTCGGGCATTGAGTCTGACTCAATTTCACACCTTCTATTACACGCAAGAACCCTTTCTTTGCTTGATCCATTTTGAACTTTTTCAAAACTTTATCAAGGCATGTACTTTGTGAAAGTCCAGTTAAGCGTCTTGATCTATCTCTATAGATCTTGATGCCCAATATGTAAGCAGCTTCACCGAGGTCTTTCATTGAAAAACTTTTATTAAAGTATCCTTTTATGCTATCCAGAAATTCTATATCATTTCCAATCAATAATATGTCATCCACATATAATATTAGAAATGCTACAAAGCTCCCACTCACTTTCTTGTAAATACAGACTTCTCCAAAAGTCTGTATTAAACCATATGCTTTGATCACACTATCAAAGCGTTTATTCCAACTCCGAGAGGCTTGCACCAGTCCATAAATGGATCGCTGGAGCTTGCACACTTTGTTAGCATCCTTTGGATCGACAAAACCTCTGGTTGCATCATATACAACTCTTCTTCCAGAAATCTATTCAGGAATGCAGTTTGGACATCCATTTGCCAAATTTCATAATCATAAAATGCGGCAATTGCTAACATGATTCGGACAGACTTAAGAATCGCTACGGGTGAGAAAGTCTCATCGTAGTCAACCCCTTGAACTTGTCGAAAACCTTTCGCAACAAGTCGAGCTTTGTAGACAGTGACATTACCATCAGTGTCAGTCTTTTTCTTGAAGATCCATTTATTCTTGATGGCTTGTCGATCATCGGGCAAGTCAACCAAAGTCCACACTTTGTTCTCATACATGGATCCCATCTCAGAGTTCATGGCCTCAAGCCATTTTACGGAATCTGGGCTCATCATCGCTTCCTCATAGTTCGTAGGTTCGCCATGGTCAAGTAACATGACCTCCAGAATAGGATTACCGTACCACTCTGGTGCGGATCTTATTCTGGTTGACCTACGAGGTTCTGTAGTAACTTGATCTGAAGTTTCATGATCAACATCATTAGCTTCCTCACTTATTGGTGTAGTCGTCACAGGAACCGGTTTCTGTGATGAACTATTTTCCAATAAAGGAGCAGGTACAGTTACCTCATCAAGTTCTACTTTCCTCCCACTCACTTCTTTCGAGAGAATCTCCTTCTCTAGAAAGGATCCATTCTTGGCAACAAATGTCTTGCCTTCGGAACTGTGATAGAGGGTGTACCCAACAGTTTCCTTTTGGTATCCTATGAAGACACATTTCTCCGATTTGGGTTCGAGCTTATCAGGTTGAAGCTTTTTCACATAAGCATCACAACCCCAAACTTTAAGAAACGACAACTTTGGTTTCTTTCCAAACCACAGTTCATAAGGCGTCGTCTCAACGGGTTTTGATGGTGCCCTATTTAACGTGAATGCGGCCATCTCTAAAGCATAACCCCAAAAGAATAGCGGTAAACCAGTAAGAGACATCATAGATCGCACCATATCTAGTTAAGTACGATTACGACGTTCGGACACACCATTACGCTGTGGTGTTCCGGGTGGTGTGAGTTGCGAAACTATTCCGCATTGCTTCAAATGTAAACCAAACTCGTAACTCAAATATTCTCCTCCACGATCAGATCGTAGAAACTTTATTTTCTTGTTACGATGATTTTCAACTTCACTGTGAAATTCTTTGAACTTTTCAAATGTTTCAGACTTATGTTTCATCAAATAGATATACCCATATGTGCTCAAATCATCTGTGAAGGTGAGAAAATAACGATATCCGCCACAAGCCTCAACATTCATTGGACCACATACATCAGTATGTATGATTTCCAAAAAATCAGTTGCTCGCTCCATAGTTCCGGAGAACGGCATTTTAGTCGTCTTGCCCATGAGGCATGGTTCGCAAGTACCAAGTGATTCATAATCAAGTGATTCCAAAAGTCCATCAGTATGGAGTTTCTTCATGCGCTTTACACCAATATGACCCAAACGGCAGTGCCACAAATAAGTTGCACTACCATTATCAACTCTGCATCTTTTGGCTTCAACATTATGAATGTTTGTATCACTACTATCGAGATTCATCAAAAATAGACCACTCTTTAAGGGTGCATGACCATAAAAGATATTACCCATATAAATAGAACAACCATTATTCTCAGATTTAAATGAATAACCGTCTCGCATCAAACAAGATCCAGAAATAATGTTCATGCTCAACGCTGGCACCAAATAACAATTATTTAGGTCTAAAACTAACCCCGAAGGTAGATGTAGAGGTAGCGTGCCGACGGTGATCACATCGACTTTGGAACCATTTCCCACATGCATCATCACCTCGTCCTTAGCTAGTGTCCGCTTAATTCGTACTCCCTGTTTCGAGTTGCAAATATTAGCAACATAACCAGTATCAAATAGCCAGGTGCTACTGCGAGCTCTGGTAAGGTACACATCAATAACATGTATATCACATATACCTTTGTTCACCTTTCCATCCTTCTTATCCGCCAAATACTTGGGGCAGTTCCACTTCTAGTGACCAGTCTGCTTGCAGTACAAGCACTCAGTCTCGGGCTTAGGTCCAGACTTGGGTTTCTTCTCTTGAGCAGCAACTTGTTTGATGTTCTTCTTGAAGTTCCCCTTCTTTTTTCCTTTTCCCTTCTTCTTGAAACTGGTGGTCTTATTGACCATCAACACTTGATGCTCCTTCTTGATTTCTACATCCGCAGCCTTTAGCATTGCAAAGAGCTCGGGAATTGTGTTATCCATCCCTTGCATATTATAGTTCATCACGAAGCTCTTGTAGCTTGGTGGCAGTGATTGAAGAATTCTGTCAATGACGCTATCATCCGGAAGATTAACTCCTAGTTGAATCAAGTGATTATTATACCCAGACATTCTGAGTATATGCTCACTAACAGAACTATTCTCCTCCATCTTGCAGCTATAGAACTTATTGGAGACTTCATATCTCTCAATCCGGGCATTTGCTTGAAATATTAACTTCAACTCCTGGAACATCTCATATGCCCCATGACGTTCAAAACGTCGTTGAAGTCCCGGTTCTAAGCCGTAAATCATGGCGCGCTGAACTATCGAGTAGTCATCAGCTTTGCTCTGCCAGATGTTCATAACATCTGGTGTTGCTCCTGCAGCAGGTTTGGCACCTAGCGGTGCTTCCAAGACTTAATTCTTCTGTGCAGCAATGAGGATAATCCTCAAGTTACGGACCCAGTCCGTGCAATTGCTACCATCATCTTTCAACTTTGCTTTCTCAAGGAATGCATTAAAATTCAACGGAACAATGGCACGAGCCATCTATCTACAACAAACATAGACAAGCAAAATACTATCAGGTACTAAGTTCATGATAAATTTAAGTTCAATTTAATCATATTACTTAAGAACTCCCACTTAGATAGACATCCCTCTAATCATCTAAGTGATCACGTGATCCAAATCAACTAAACCATAACCGATCATCACGTGAAATGGAGTAGTTTTCAATGGTGAACATCCCTATGTTGATCATATCTACTATATGATTCACGCTCGACCTTTCGGTCTCAGTGTTCCGAGGCCATATCTGCATATGCTAGGCTCGTCAAGTTTAACCTGAGTATTCTGCGTGTGCAAAACTGGCTTGCACCCGTTGTAGATGGACGTAGAGCTTATAACACCCGATCATCACGTGGTGTCTGTGCACGGCAAACTTTGGCAATGGTGCATACTCAGGGAGAACACTTTTATCTTCAAATTTAGTGAGAGATCATCTTATAATGCTACCGTCAATCAAAGCAAAATAAGATGCATAAAAGATAAACATCACATGCAATCAATATAAGTGATATGATATGGACATCATCATCTTGTGCTTGTGATCTCCATCTTCGAAGCACCATCATGATCACCATCGTCACTAGTGCGACACCTTGATCTCTCGTAGCATCATTGTCGTTTCGCCACCTATTGCTTCTATGACTATCGCTACCGCTTAGTGATAAAGTAAAGCAATTATAGGGCGATTGCATTGCATATAACTCGGTTACAAAACATATGGCTCCTGCCAGTTGCCGATAACTCGGTTACAAAACATGATCATCTTATACAATAAAATATAGCATCACACCTTGACCATATCACATCACAACATGCCCTACAAAAACAAGTTAGACGTCCTCTACTTTGTTGTTGCAAGTTTTACGTGGCTACTACGGGCTGAGCAAGAACCGTTCTTACCTACGCATTAAAACCACAACGATAGTTCGTCAAGTTAGTGCTGTTTTAACCTTCTCAAGGACCGGGCGTAGCCACACTCGGTTCAACTAAAGTTGGAGAAACTGACACCCGCAAGTTGGAGAAACTGACACCCGCCAGCCACCTGTGTGCAAAGCACATCGGTAGAACCAGTCTCGCGTAAGCGTACGCGTAATGTCGGTCCGGGCCGCTTCATCCAACAATACCGCTGAACCAAAGTATGACATGCTGGTAAGCAGTATGACTTGTATCGCTCACAATTCACTTGTGTTCTACTCGTGCATATAACATCAACGCATAAAACCTAGGCTCGGATGCCACTATTGGGGAGCGTAGTAATTTCAAAATATTTCCTACGCACACGCAAGATCATGGTGATGCATAGCAACGAGAGGGAAGAGTGTTGTCCATGTACCCTCGTAGACCAAAAGCGTAAGCGTTAGCACAACACGGTTGATGTAGTCATACGTCTTCACGGCCCGACCGATCAAGCACCGAAACTACGGCACCTTCGGGTTCTAGCACACGTTCAGCTCGATGACGTCCCTCGAACTCCGATCCAGCCGAGTGTCGAGGGAGAGTTTCGTCAGCAAGATGACGTGATGACGATCTTGATGTTCTACCGTCACAGGGCTTCGCCTAAGCACCGCTACAATATTATCGAGGAGGACTATGGTGGAGGGGGGCACCGCACATGGCTAAGAGATCAAGAGATCAATTGTTATGTCTAGAGGTGCCCCCTACCCCCGTATATAAAGGAGCAATGGGGGAGGGGGCAGCCGGCCAGGGAGAAGGCGCGCCATGGGGAGTCCTCCTCCCACCGAGAGTAGGACTCCCTCCTTTCCTTGTTGGACTTGGAGAAGGGGGAAAGAGGAGGGAGAGAGAGGAAGGAAAGGGGGGCGCCGCCCCCCTCTCCTTGTCCTATTCGGACTAGGGGGAGGGGCGCGCGGCCCAGCCTTGGCCGCCTCTCCTCTTCTCCACTAAGGCCCACTATGGCCCATTAAGCCCCCGGGGGGTTCCGGTAACCCCTCGGTACTCCGGTAAAATCCCGATTTCACCCGGAACACTTCCCATATCCAAATATAGGCTTACAATATATAAATCTTCATGTCTCGACCATTTCGAGACTCCTCGTCATGTCCGTGATCACATCCGGGACTCGGAACAACCTTCGGTACATCAAAACTCATAAACTCATAATATAACTGTCATTGAAACTTTAAGCGTGCGGACCCTACGGGTTCTAGAACTATGTAGACATGACCGAGACATGTTTCCAGTCAATAACCAATAGCGGAACCTAGATGCTCATATTGGCTCCTACATATTCTACGAAGATCTTTATCGGTCAAACCTCATAACAACATACGTTGTTCCCTTTGTTATCCGAGATTCGATCATCGGTATCTCAGTACCTAGTTCAATCTCGTTACTGGCAAGTCTTTTTACTCGTTACGTAATGCATCATCTCGTAACTAACTCATTAGCTACATTGCTTGCAAGGCTTATAGTGATTTGCATTACCGGGAGGGCCCAGAGATACCTCTCCGACAATTAGAGTGACAGATCCTAATCTCAAAATACGTCAACTCAACAAGTACCTTCGGAGACACCTGTAGAGCACCTTTATAATTGTGACATTTGGTAGCACACAAAGTGTTCCTCCGGTAAGCGGGAGTTACATAATCTCATAGTCATAGGAACATGTATAAGTCATGAAGAAAGCAATAGCAACATACTAAACGATCAAGTGCTAAGCTAACGGAATGGGTCAAGTCAATCACATCATTCTTCTAATGATGTGATCCCGTTAATCAAATGACAACTCATGTCTATGGTTAGGAAACTTAACCATCTTTGATTTATGAGCTAGTCAAGTAGAGGCATACTAGTGACACTATGTTTGTCTATGTATTCACACATGTATTATGTTTCCGGGTAATACAATTCTAGCATGAATGATAAACATTTATCATGATATGAGGAAATAAATAATAATTTTATTATTGCCTCTAGGGCATATTTCCTTCAGAGACCCCCAGGTCCCATCAATCGCCACGCGTCGTTCAAGGCCGCAGGCGGTTAGGGCCTGCGGCGCTGTTGGTGTTCTGGATATGGGGTATCCAGACTCGCCTGCCTGCGGCCCACCATGTGGCTCCATCAATGGGTTGATACAGCCCAGCTTCAGCATCAACGACTCAAGACCCTCACGAGGGGCCAAGCCTCGCGAGGCGGACAACACCAAGACCCGCGAGGGAATCGGCCTCCTCAGGCTGGCTCCCGAGGGGTGGAGAGTTCTATGTAAGGTGCACTTCATGAGGCTCAACTGACGTGAGCCATGACGACCAAGGCCAGGTGGGCGCCAGGCGGGTGCCAGCGGGCGCAGAGCGTCAGTTTCCTCTTCGATGCAAGGGAGGCAAGCCGCAGGCGTGGAGTCCCGAGGAATTAGCCAAAGGTTTCCATTTTGGTGCAACAAGATCAAGACTGCCAGGACTGCAGGACGGAGGTCATCACCGAGCCCACCGCAGCGTCACAACCAGAGGCTTTTTGCAGGTGAAGACAACTTTAGTCAGGATAGGATGTACTACTTGTCCGCTTTCAAATCCGGCCGTTGTGGGATCCCTTTCCGCCAACATTTGGGAAGAGGACCAAGGCCACCATAAATAGGACTTAGCCACCACCATAGAGGGGGATTGAATCCATTCTCACCCAACCACCTCACTAGCTCTCTTGAGCTCAAGAACACTGATACGTCTCCAACGTATCTATAATTTTTGATTGCTCCATGCTACTTTATCTACTGTTTTGGACTATATTGGGCTTTATTTTCCACTTTTATATTATTTTTGGGACTAACCTAATAACCGGAGGCCTAGCCCAGAATTTCTGTTTTTTGCCTATTTCAGTGTTTCGAAGAAACAAAATATCAAACAGAGTCCAAACGGAATGAAACCTTCGGGAACGTGATTTTCTCACCGAACGTGATCTAGGAGACTTGGACCCTGCTCCAAGGAACAATCGAGGCGGTCACGAAGGTTGGGGGCACGCCCTCCCCCTGGGCGCGCCCCTACCTCATGGGCCCCCTGTTGCTCCACCGACGTACTCCTTCCTCCTATATATACCTACGTACCCCTGACAGATCAAATACGGAGCCAAAAACCTAATTCCATCGCTGCAACCTTATGTATCCATGAGATCCCATCTTGGGGCCTGTTCCGGAGCTCCGTCGGAGGGGGCATCCACCATGGAGGGCTTCTACATCAACACCATAGCCTCTCCGATGAAGTGTGAGTAGTTTACCTCAGACCTTCGGGTCCATAGTTAATAGCTAGATGGCTTCTTCTCTCTTTTTGGATCTCAATACAATGTTCTCCCCCTCTCTTGTGGAGATCTATTCGATGTAATCTTCTTTTTGCGGTGTGTTTGTTGAGACCGATGAATTGTGGGTTTATGATCCAGTTTATCTATGAATAATATTTGAATCTTCTATGAATTCTTTTATGTATGATTGAGTTATCTTTATAAGTCTCTTCGAATTATCCGTTTGGTTTGGCCAACTAGATTGGTAGTTCTTGCAATGGGAGAAGTGCTTAGCTTTGGGTTCAATCTTGCGGTGTCCTTTCCCAGTGACAGTAGGGGCAGCAAGGCACGTATTGTATTGTTTCCATTGAGGATAACAAGATGGTTTTTTTATCATATTGCATGAATTTATCCCTCTACATCATGTCATCTTGCTTAAGGCGTTACTCTGTTTTTAACTTAATACTCTAGGTGCATGCTGGATAGCGGTCGATGAGTGGAGTAATAGTAGTAGATGCAGAATCGTTTCGGTTTACTTGTCTCGGACGTGATGCCTATACACATGATCATACCTAGATATACTCATAACTATGCTCAATTCTATTAATTGCTCAACAGTAATTTGTTCACCCACCGTAGAATACTTATGCTCTTGAGAGAAGCCACTAGTTAAACCTATGGCCCCCGGGTCTATTCTCATCATATCAATCTCCATTACTTTAATACTTGCTTTGTTTTTTACTTTGCCTTTTACTTTTCACTTTGCATCTCTATATCAAAAATACCAAAAATATTATTTATCATCTCTATCAGATCTCACCCTCGTAAGTGACCGTGAAGGGATTGACAACCCCTAATCGCGTTGGTTGTGAGTAGCTATCGTTTTGTGCAGGTACGAGGGACTCGTGTGTGATCTCCTACTGGATTGATACCTTGGTTCTCAAAATCTGAGGGAAATACTTACGCTACTTTACTGCATCATCCTCTCCTCTTCGGGGAAATCCAACGCAGTGCTCAAGAGGTAGCAAACACCTCACTTCCCGAGGCCAGTTCATCCACTGTACTAGTTCATCCTCAGCCCTTCGAGGCAATCCACCAAAAACGCTGGAGTAGGGTATTACACCGCAAGGTGGCCCGAACCAGGATAAACTGTTGTGTCTCTTTGTCTCTTTGAGACCGACTCGCTAGGCTTAGGAGGATTGCGAGTAGGCAGGCTGGGTAGGTTGAGATCTCCGCACGCACCCTAGAATTCGAACCTTTCAAGGGTTTGCGGAACCCATAATCCGACATTTGGCGCGCCAGGTAGGGGTGCGTCGGATCTCCTCTTCCGTTGACCGGTCCTCCGCCGCTCCACCAACGCCATGGACGACGCCCCGAGGGCACACGTCAAGCACTTGGTTGTCCAGGCCTCCTCGACAGCGCTCGCCGACGAGGAGGACCTCCACTCTGCTCTGCTCGTGGCCCGCGCTCCGCCTGGGGCGGCCGGGCACGGGGCGCAGCCTTCCTCTTTGGCTCTGCGCCGCAACCGTGCCGTCGCCTGATCTGCAAGCTACACCGCGGCAACCGCACCGCACACGCGCAGGGAACAGGCAAATATGCGGGCTGCGGTCATCGTGGCTCGGGAGCTCTTGAGGTGCAGGTTGCTGGAAAGCGCCCGCGACGCCCTGCTGGAGCGGGTTGCCGAGCTGCTGGATGCGGCATGCAGGGGAGCAGCACCATTCTGCACCCTGCCCACGTCGCAGGCTGTGGTAGGGGCGCGCGCTCGTCCCCGCCACAACCGCGCACCCCCTCCCATGGGCCCTGAAGAGCCTCTCAGCGTCGGCCAGCCTCACGGTGCAGCCTGCACTCCTCCGAACATGCCACCTCAGCGTGGGGCTGCTCCGAGCAACATCCCCAAGGGCCGCGCTAAAGTGCCGGCCCCTAGTCGAAAGAACCAGAGAGCGACCGAAGAAGGCAGGAAGGTGAGGCAGCCGGGCAGCGATTCTGGCGCAGCCAGCCCGGAAGCCTACGTCTCCATCACGGTGGACCTGAGGCACATGTAGGGAGAGGGCCCCAGCCGATCCCCCACCCCAGGATGGGCGCTGGATGTACACGAAGCCGAGACCCCTTATGAGCCGCTGCCGAGCCCCACCACTGTCTCCAATGGCAACAACCTCTGGGTACAGCTAACGCCACAGGGGCACACTTACATTGACCATGGATCGCAAGTGAACCAGGGCGAGCTACCATCAGGACTCTCAGGACGGCGGATCCACTGGAGGAGCGCAAAGGGCATTGGGAGGAGCCCAGGGGGAGCCCGGCGGCTGGGCCTTCCCCGCGCTGCACGGAGCAGGACCCTGCTTGGAGGTAGGTTCCCTGCCGGGGAAGGCGCCGGCGAGCCCTTCCTCCCAGCGGGGGGCCTACGATCACCGAGGACGCCGCCAGCATCCCCCTTGCCCCTTGATCTTATCCTGGTTTTCGGTCTCCCCAACGGTGGTCGGGGGCGGTGCAGGGTGGGGGCCTCGTCGGGCGACATGAAGCAAGGCTCTGGCGTGTGAAGGTCTCTGTTTGTGACACTCTCACGTAATAATGACTGGGGCTCTACACGCCCCGGAGTCTCCTGAGAGCCGCCCTGGGGCCTCACGGGGGCTCCCACCCACGTCCTAGTGGAAGCACCATGCTCCGCGCTGGCCGTCGACATTGTCCCCCAATGACTATGCCCAGCCAGTGGAAGCACTTAGCTCCGCGCTGGTGAGAAGACTTGAAGACTAGCTAAGCGCCGGACGCGGCCATTTGCTTTCGCCTCCTTTTTGTACTTGTTCGTCGGCTTTTTGGAGTAACTAGGTTCTCGTGTGTTTATAAAAAAATGGGGGGAGTTTTTCTCGTCTTGCGTTGCTCTCTCGCTTTCTGTTCTTGTGTTTTCTCGAAGCTCATGACTACTGTCCTGCCCCTGAGCGCCTCCATAGCGGGGGCTAGGTGCGGGTGCGCGTCAAGATTGATCGCTTTCCCCCCGGGGGCTCAAGGGTGCGGCCACCACGCGCACCCACTTCGCCGCAATCCGGCAGTTGGTTCCTCGTGAAGCAATCCAGGACAGGTCAACAGGCTCCTCACAAGAGCCAGACCCTCACGAGCCTGCAGCGGGCATGCCTCGGGAGGACAAATATTTCTCCAGCGTCAGGGCTCGCTCGAGACTTGCGGAGCCAAAGATAAGCCACGACCATCATCCCTCCTAAGGCTGCAGACCTAAGGGGTCGCTCCGTGGCATCATTTCAAGGCATTTGACAATTATGTACATCACAAGGGCCCCCCCTTTCAAAATGCTCTCACAAGGAACTTTCAAGTTTGGCCATGCAGGTTAAAGCAAACATGAGTACATGTCTAGCTGTGCGTGCTCACTTCGACGCCTTCGTCTGTGCTGCTCGCACTACCCGAGCCGCGACAACTACCCTCCTCATCACCATTGCACGTACCACTCGCTCCGGCTATGAGCACGGCCGTGTCATCCTCAGAAGACAACTCCTCCACCAAGGCATTCACATGGTCATCCACCCACTTGGCGAGCTTGTCCTAGGTAGCCACAGGCACGGGGGCTAGCACAGCGTTGAAACCAAAATGGGAATCGTGGTTCAGGAGATTGCTGAAGACGCGCGAGAGCGCACGCCCGAGGAGGCCCCGGCTCCTCCCCTCAACAAGCTGGTGAGCCTTCGAGACTTGATCCTCCAGGCGGGTCACAACATCAGTGAAGAAGTTAAGATGGCTAACATAGTCACTCTCGTGCAGGTGAAGAGAGCTCTGATACGTCTCCAACGTATCTACTTTTTCAAACACTTTTGCCCTTGTTTTGGACTCTAACTTGCATGATTTGAATGAAACTAACCTGGACTGACGCTGTTTTCAGCAGAACTGCCATGATGTTGTTTATTGTGCAGAAAACAAAAGTTCTCGGAATGACCGGAAAATCCACGGAGATACTTTTGGAAAATATAAAAAATACTGGCAAAAGATGAAGGCCAGGGGGCCACACCCTGTCCACGAGGGTGGGGGGCGTGCCCTCCCCCCTAGGCACGCCCCCTATCTCGTGGGCCCCCTGGAGCTCCGCCGACCTCAACTCCAACTCTGTATATTTCGTTTCACGGAGAGAAAAATCAGAGAGGAAGTTTCATCGCATTTTACGATATGGAGCCGCCGCCAAGCCCTAATCTCTCTCGGGAGGGCTGATCTGGAGTCCGTTCGGGGCTCCGGAGAGGGGGATTCGTCGCCATTGTCATCATCAACCATCCTCCATCACCAATTCCATGATGCTCACCGCCGTGCGTGAGTAATTCCATCGTAGGCTTGCTGGACGGTGATGGGTTTGATGAGATTTACCATGTAATCAAGTTATTTTTGTTAGGGTTTGATCCCTAGTATCCACTATGTTTTGAGATTGATGTTGCTATGACTTTGCTATGCTTAATGCTTGTCACTAGGGCCCAGTGGCATGATTTCAGATCTGAAACTATTATATTTTCATGAATATATGTGAGTTCTTGATCCTATCTTGCAAGTCTATAGTCACCTATTATGTGTTATGATCCGACAACCCCGAAGTGACAATAATCGGGATACTTCTCGGTGATGACCGTAGTTTGAGGAGTTCATGTATTCACTAAGTGCTAATGCTTTGGTCCGGTTCTCTATTAAAAGGAGGCCTTAATATCCCTTAGTTTCCACTAGGACCCCGCTGCCACGGGAGGGTAGGACAAAAGATGTCATGCAAGTTCTTTTCCATAAGCACGTATGACTATATTCGGAATACATGCCTACATTACATCGATGAATTGGAGATAGTTCTATGTCACCCTATGTTATAACTATTACATGAGGAATCGCATCCGACATAATTATCCATCACTGATCCAATGCCTACGTGCTTTTCACATATTGTGCTTCGCTTATTTACTTTTCTGTTGCTACTGTTACAATCACTACAAAACTATTATCTTTACTTTTGCCACTGTTACCATTACTATCATACCACTTTGCTACTAAATACTTTGCTGTAGATACTAAGTTATCCAGGTGTGGTTGAATTGACAACTCAACTGCTAATACTTAAGAATATTCTTTGGCTCCCCTTGTGTCGAATCAATAAATTTGGGTTGAATACTCTACCCTCGAAAGCTGTTGCGATCCCCTACACTTGTGGGTTATCAAGACTAATTTCTGGCGCCATTTCCGGGGAGCATTGCTCTATTCTTTGAGTCACTTGGGTTTTATATCTGCTGATCACTATGAAGAACTTGAAAGACGCAAGAACTAAGATTTTTCCCTCAACTACGAGGGGAGGTAAGGAACTTCCATCTAGCTCTGCACTAGATTCTCCTTCTGTTATGAGTAAGCTTGCGACACCTAAACCTGCTACTGCTATGAATTCTAATATGTCGCATGTTATTGATGATGCCACTTCTGCTATGCATGATACTTATGATGAAACTACTTCTATGCTTGATACTACTATGCCATTAGGTGGATATCTTGATGAACAACTTGCTAGGGTTAGAGAGAATGAAATTATTGAGAATGAAATTATTAATGATAGTGATGATGAAGGTTCTCCCCCTAATTATGAATTGCCTGTTGTTCCTTAGCGTTATGTTATGGATGAAGAAGCTGCTAAAGCTATTTTTGGTTGCAAAGATAGATATGATCTTAAAAAGTTATTAGCTAAATGGAAGCAACAATCCCTTAATGCTAGAATGAAACCTGACCCTGCTTTTGCTACTTCACCTATCTGTGTTACTAATAAGGATTATGATTTCTCGGTTGATCCTGAAATAATTACTTTGGTTGAATCTGATCCTTTTTATGGCCTTGAATCTGAAACTGTTGTGGCACATCTTACCAAGTTAAATGATATAGCCACCCTGTTTACTAATGATGAGAAGTCTCACTATTATTATATCCTTAAGATATTTCCATTCTCATTAAAGGGTGATGCTAAGAATTGGTTTAATTCTCTTGATCCTGGTTGTGTGTGTAGTCCCCCGGATATAATTTATTACTTCTCTGCTAAATATTTTCCTGCTCATAAGAAACAAGCTGCCTTGCGGGAAATATATAATTTTGTGCAAATCAAAGAAGAGAGTCTCCCACAAGCTTGGGGGAGGCTTCTCCGATTACTTAATGCTTTTCCTGATCATCCTCTTAAGAAAAATGAAATGCTTGATATCTTTTATAATGGACTAACCGATGCTTCCAAGGACTACTTGGATAGTTGTGCTGGTTGTGTTTTCAGTGAAAGAATAGTCAACCAAGCTGAATTACTATTGAATAATATGTTGACTAATGAAAATAATTGGACTCTTCCTGCGCCAATTCCTGAGGCAATTCCTGAACCAATTAAGCCAACTCCTGAGCCTATTCCTAAACCTACTCCGAAGAAGAGAGGTGTTCTATTTCTCAGTCCTGAAGATATGCAAGAGGCAAAGAAATCAATGAAAGAAAAAGGTATTAAAGCTGAAGATGTTAAGAATTTACCTCCTATTGAAGAAATACATGGCCTTAATACACCGCTTGTTGAAGAAACACATTGTCTTGATAACCCGACACAGGTAGTAAAGGTAAATTCTCTCTATAGATATGATAAAGTTGAAATTCCCTCTACTAAATTTCATAGCCCATGCTTAGATGAATTTGATGAGTTTATGGCTAGACAAGAAGGTTTTAATGCTTATGTTGGTAGGGAATTAAAGAATAATGCTTTCGAGATAGGACGCTTAAGTGATTATATGGCTAGAGTTAAAGGTGAACTTAAACTCATTAGCAAATATGCTTCTATGGTTACCACTCAAGCCGAGCAAGTACTTAAAGCTCAAAGCGATTTGCTCGATGAATTAAATAATAAACATGATTTTGTTGTTAGAGTGGCTACTAGAGCTGGTAGAATAGAACCTTTGTATCCTGAAGGCCACCCTAAGAGAATCAAGCAGGATTCTCAGAGAAATAACTTAGAGGCACCTAGTTCTTCCAAAAAGAAGAAAAGAAAAAACGATAGGACTTTGCATGCTTCTAATGAATCTGTTGTAAACACACCTGAGAATCCCAATGAAATTTCTATTTTTGATGCTGAAACTCAATCAGGTGATGAACACAAACCTAGTAATAATGTTAATAATAATGTTCATGTTGATGCTCAACCTAGCAAAAATAATGAAACAAAGATTGAACCTGCTGTTGATCTTGATAACCCACAATCAAAGAATCAACGTTATGGTAAGAGAGATTTTGTTGCTAGGAAGCACGGTAGGGAAAGAGAACCATGGGTTCAGAAACTCATGCACTTTCCTCCTAAACCATCCAAGACAAAGGATGATGATGATTTTGAGCGCTTTGCTGAAATGATTAGACCTATTTTTTTACGTATGCGCTTGACTGGTATGCTTAAATTAAATCCTTATGCTAAGTATATAAAGGATATCATTACAAATAAAAGAAAGATATCGGAAGCTGAAATTTCCACCATGCTTGCTAATTACACTTTTAAGGGTGGAATACCAAAGAAACTTGGAGATCCAGGAGTACCAACAATACCATGCTCCATTAAAAGAAACTATGTTAAAACTGCTTTATGTGATCTTGGAGCCGGTGTTAGTGTTATGTCTCTCTCTTTATATCGTAGACTTGAATTGTATAAGTTGACACCTACTGAAATATCTTTACAAATGGCCGATAAATCAACTGCTATACCTGTCGGTATTTGTGAGGATGTGCCTGTTGTGGTTGCAAACGCCACTATCTTAACGAACTTTGTTATTCTTGATATTCCCGAGGATGATAGTATGTCGATTATCCTTGGTAGACCCTTTTCGAATACTGCAGGGGCTATTATTGATTGCAACAAAGGCAATGTCACTTTTCATGTTAATGGTAATGAGCATACGGTACACTTTCCGAGGAAACAATCTCAAGTTCATAGCATCAATTCTATTGGAAAAGTTCCAACTATTATTATTGGAGGTTTTGAATTTCCTCTTCCTACTGTCAAGAAAAAGTATGATATTCTTATTGTTGGGGATGTTCATATCCCCGTTGAGGTAACCTAGTGTTATTCGAAATTTCTCTGGTTCCTATTATTCGGAATGAGTTTGTTAACAAGACTTGATCAACCTTGTTAGTGGATTCATTTTGATGATCATGAGATGGATGAAACTAGAAGGCACAACCTTCTGTACCCTCTTTTTTACTTTCTGTTATTTAGAATAAATAAAGCAAAAATAGTATTATCCTCTATTTTCTGAATTATTCATGCAATAAAAAATATCCCGAAAATAAAAGTGCTCCAAATGCCCTGCAAATTTAGTATGATTTTTATGGATTATTTGAGGATTTTAGGCACTGAAAACACTGCACGAGGGACAAGCACCTGGCCATGAGGGTGGAGGGCGCGCCCACACCCCCTGGGCGCGCCCCCCTGTCTCGTGGGCCCACGGTGGCCCCCTCCACTTATTCCTGCACCCACACACTCCATCTTCTTCCCCAAAAAAATCCTCATCCAGCTCAAGCACGAGTTCTAGCTCATTTTGCTGCGATTTTCGATCTCCTTGCTCAAAGCTCCATTCACAAAACTGCTTTGGGAGATTATTGCTTGGTATGTGACTCCTCCATTGGTCCAATTAGTTTTTGTTCTAGTGCTTTATTCATTGCAATTTTTTGCTGCATAGGTGACCCTGTTCTTGAGCTTGCATGTCCAATTTATGAGGTCCCAAGTAATTCTAATGCATGATATAGACTCTAGGTACTTATAGGAGTAGCTGCTACCAATCTTGTTTAGTTTTATTCACTTTTATTTTGAAGTTACTAAAAATTTCAGAAATTTTCAGAAAATGATAAGGAGATTTTTGAGGGGCTCTTCTAGCCAAGGCTCCCAGGATAAACAAGGTAAAGAAAAGGAAAAGGCCAAGTATAATCTTCCTCGCGTAGCGGAAGTACGGCCGTGTGAATGGCCATGCGATGATTTCTTGAGAGAAGCCGGTGTTTATGAAGACTTATATTCCTTGATTGGAAATGCTGGCCTCACCAACTTCCTCCACGACCGGATCGATCAGTATCTCTTACTCACCAATACTTTCGTGCAAAACTTTTATTATTATCCTAAGAATTCACCTCCATAAATATCATTTCATTTATATGATGAATTCAAGGAAATGTCTTTACGTAATTTTTGCGCAGTATGTAGAATACCCTTTAAGGGCAGATTAGATGAACCACATCACAAAGATGTGGATGGCTTTGTTAACACCATTAATGTAGGGGATCCAAAGAAGGGTTCTGATGCGAGAATCACTAGCATACACTTTCCTGTTTTATGCTACTTTGCCTTATTTGCTAGTCGATGCTTAATTGGTCGTGGAAATAGTGGAAACTTTAGTGTTCCCGATATTATTATTCTATTCCATGCCTTGTTTGGTGATAATAGTTTTAGTATGGGTGCCGTTATTGCTAAACGTCTAAGCCTGAATCGTACAAAAGGCCCCATCTTTGGAGGTATCTATGCCTCATGTCTTGCTAAACATTTTGAGATACCTATTAGGCACCATGAGAAAGAGGAGACAATATTGACTCCTTACATTTTAGATTACAGGAGCATGGTGGCACATGAGTTTATTGTTCATAATGATGATAAGATGCTCCTGTATAACTTGAGATTTAATAAGAAACACAATGAGACTATTATTCTGCCTGCACCTCTGTTATTTGATTTGACTGCAGATAATTATCTTGTCACGTCGGAAGCGGTGTACGCTCATCGAGGCCAAGCATCCACTCTAGAGCCTGAGCCCGAGCCGGAACCTTCACTGAACCCTTATCATGCATCATCCTACCAGTGGGATCCAGAGGAGATGGCCAGCCAATGGTATCCTGATTACACCCCTCAATACATCGGAGATAGTAGCCGCGGTCCTTGGCATTAGACCAACTTAGGCCAAAAGCCTAAGCTTGGGGGAGTATGTATTTCTCACCGACTTTACATTCATGTTCACACACTATTCTAGCTCTCAGTGCTCATACTGTTTCATTGTCTTATCCATGCTAGTTTAATTTATTTTTCTAGCTTTCTTCTTGTGTGTTTGATAAACCTTAAGAAAAACCAAAAAAAAAATAGTTAGTTTACTTTCCATGCTAGTAGTAGTAATTAGAATGAAAACCCGAAAAGATTTCATGTTCTTCTTTTACTTGTTGGGAGCTTTCCCATGTAAACAGTCTTATTTTATTTTCCTTCCTTTGGGGGTCGAGAGTAGAAGACCATATTGAAAATGCTTAGTGGCTCTCATATGCATGATTGTTTATTTAACTTAGAGCCCATATTACTTTGTCTTCTTTCTTGAGTTGAATGCTTGCAGGTTCGAGCTTAGTTCAATGCACATGCACTATGATGGACTGATTGAGATGAGAGAAGCTGGTATGAACTCGACCTCTCTTGTTTTTGTAAATATGATGAGTTCATCATTCCTGGTTCAGCCTATTATGAAGTAAGCGTATTTGCAATGACATTTAGAGATTATAGCTGCTTGTGCCATGCTTAATTAGCTATGAGTTATATTGGTTTACCTTGCGTGACAACATGCTATTAAAATGATTATGATGTGGTATGATGGGATGGTATCCTCCTTTGAATAAATTGAGTGACTCAACTTGGCACATGTTCACGAATGTAGTTGAAAAAATCAACATAGTCTTCACGATATTTATGTTCATGGTGGATTATGTCCTACTCATGCTTGTACTCGGTGTGAATTAATTTTAATGCATGTTCTTGACTGTTGTAGCTCTCTCAGTTGGTCGCTTCCCAGTCTTCTGCTAGCCTTCACCTGTACTAAGCGGGAATACTGCTTGTGCATCCAAACTCCTTAAACCCCAAAGTTGTTCCATATGAGTCCACCATACCTTCCTATATGCGGTATCTACCTGCCGTTCCAAGTAAATTTGCATGTGCCAAACTCCAAACCTTCAAATGAAATTCTGTTTTGTATGCACGAGCAGCTCATGTTTCAACTAGGGCTGCCTGTATCTTCCATGCTAGGTGGGTTATTCTCAAGAGGAGTGGACTCCTCTCCTCACTCACGAGAAAGGGCCGGTAACTGGGATGCCCAGTCCCATGATCCAAAAAGATCAAAGCAAATCAAAATAATTAAACAAAACTCCCCTAGGGCTGTTGTTAGTTGGAGGCACTTGTTCTTTCGAGCAAGCCATGGATTGATGCTTGTTGGTGGTGGGGGAGTATAAACTTTTACCATTCTGTTTGGGAACTGCCTATAATGCATGTAGTATGGAAGATATAGCCATCTCATAGTTGTTGCGTTGACAGTAAAAGTATGCCGCTTAAAATGTTATTTATCTCTATTTTTAAAATCGAGCTCTAGCACCTGTACAAATCCCTGCTGCCCTCTTCAAAGGGCCTATCTATTTACTTTTATGTTGAGTCGTCACCTTCTTATTAAAAAGCACCCGTTGGAGAGCACACTGTTATTTGCATGTATTACTATTGGTTTATATTGGGTATGACTTGACTGGATCTCTTTTACCATGAATTACAATGTTTAGTCAGTCCTTGATCTTTAAAGGTGCTCTGCATTTATGTTTTGCGGTCTCAGAAAGGGCTAGCGAGATACCATCTTGTTATATCAT
Organism: Triticum dicoccoides; assembly: GCF_002162155.2. Lineage (NCBI taxonomy): Eukaryota > Viridiplantae > Streptophyta > Magnoliopsida > Poales > Poaceae > Triticum > Triticum dicoccoides. The sequence goes on from NC_041385.1 coordinate 495,093,682, forward strand.
ATTATGATTGTTTTGAGAAAGTGTTGTCATCCAAGTTTTATTATTATTGCTCGCTAGCTGATTATGCCATTGATATGAATGTGAGACCTAAGTGTTATTGTGAGTATGGTTAGTTCATAATTGATGACCCACAAGTGTAGGGGATCTATCGTAGTCCTTTCGATAAGTAAGAGTGTTGAACCCAACAAGGAGCAGAAGGAAATGATAAGCGGTTTTCAGTAAGGTTTTCTCTGCAAGCACTGAAATTGTAAGTAATAGATAGTTTTGTGATAAGATAAATTGTAATGAGTAACAAGCAATAAAAGTAAATAAGGTGCAGTAAGGTGGCCCAATCCTTTTTGTAGCAAAGGATAAGCCTGGACAATTTCTTATAATGAGAAAAGCGCTCCCGAGGACACATGGGAATTATCGTCAAGCTAGTTTTATCATGTTCATATGATTCGCGTTCGGTACTTTGATAATTTGATATGTGGGTGGACCGGTGCTTGGGTACTTCCCTTACTTGGACAAGCATCCCACTTATGATTAACCCCTATTGCAAGCATCCACAACTACAACAAAAGTATTAAGGTAAACCTAACCACAACATTAAACATATGGATCCAAATCAGCCCCTAACGAAGCAACGCATAAACTAGGGTTTAAGCTTCTGTCACTCTAGCAACCCATCATCTACTTATTACTTCCCCATGCCTTCCTCTAGGCCCAAATAATGGTGAAGTGTCATGTAGTCGATGTTCTAACACCACTAGAGGAAAGACAACATACATCTCATCAAAATATCAAACGAATACCAAATTCACATGACTACTAATAGCAAGACTTCACCCATGTCCTCAGGAACAAACGTAACTACTCACAAAGCATATTCATGTTCATAATCAGAGGTGTAATAATATGCATTAAGGATCTGAACATATGATCTTCCACCAAGTAAACCAATAAGTATCAACTACAAGGAGTAATCAACACTACTGGCAACCCACAGGTACCAATTTGTGGTTTTGGATACAAGATTGGATACAAGAGATGAACTAGGGTTTGAGAGGAGATGGTGCTGGTGAAGATGTTGGTGGAGATTGACCCTCTCCCGGTGGGAGGATCGTTGGTGATGACGATGGTGATGATTTCCCCCTCCCGGAGGGAAGTATCCCCGGCAGAACAACTCTTCCGGAGCTCTGGATTGGTTCCGCCAAGGTTCCGCCTCGTGGCAACGGAGTTTCATCCCGTAAGCTTGCCCATGATTTTTTTCCAGGATAGAACCCTTCATATAGCAGAAGATGGACACCGGGGGGCCACCAGGGGGCCCAGGAGACAGGGGGCGCGCCCAGTAGGGGTGGGCACGCCCCCCACCCTCCTGGACAGGGTGTGGGCCCCCTGAGGTATTTCTTCCGCTCAATAATTCTTATTAAATCCAAAAATAGGTTTCGTGGAGTTTCAGGTCTTTTGGAGCAGTGCAGAATATGTTTCCAATGTTTGCTCCTTTTCCAGCCAAAATTCCAGCTGCCGGCATTCCCCCTCTTCATGGTAAACCTTATAAAATAAGAGAGAATAGCCATAAGTATTGATATATATATATGTGTAATAACAGCCCATAATGCAATAAATATTGATATAAAAGCATGATGCAAAATGGACGTATCAACTCCCCCAAGCTTAGACCTCGCTTGTCCTCAAGCGGAAGCCAAAATCGAAAAATATGTCCACATGTTTAGAGATAGAGGTGTCGATAAAAATAAAATACGAACATGAGGGCATCATGATCATTATTATAACAGCAGCAAATAAAGATTTTGTCATATGAATTCTTATGCTCAAGTAACAATCAATTCACAATGTCAAGTATGGTTCAGAAACTTCGTTGAAAGGTAACAAACTATAATCTCAGTCATTGAAGCAATTGCAATTTATCATAACCTCACAAAGAGTCAAGAATAGAGCTTTTCAGCAAGTCCACATACTCAACTATCATACAATCTTCTACAACCTCTAACACTCACGCAGCACTTGTGGTTATGGAGTTTCAGCCAGACACTGGGAAAGATAGGGGCTTATTGTGTTGCCTCCCAACGTATTCACCTTTAGGTGATGTGAAAGCACAAGTGCTCCCTAGGTGGTTTTGGTAATTAATGACAACATATCTCTTGTTGGACTAACACTTTCATCTAGTATGTTTCAGATAAGTTCAACAATGGAGTGGCATGGACTAAAGGATGTGGGAACTCCTTCAAGATGCTAAGGACAAAGGATTGGCTCAAGCTTCAAGCTCAAGACTCTTCATTTTACATTTTAGTGATCCAAGATCACATTGAGTCTATAGGAAAAGCCAATACTATCAAGGAGGGATGAGGTGTTGCTTAATGAGCCTCTTGCTTCAAGTGCTTAGTGATATGCTCCAAATTCCCTCAACTACTTTCCCACTTCCACACATATGTCCTAAACCTAAAGACAAACTCGGCCCCACTGATTCTTTCTATCAGGCGCCACCGAGTTTGGATGTCTTAGCCACTGCCACAAACCCTAGGCAAATCGGTCTCACCGATAGGGATCTCGGTCTCACCGAGATGAGATTGTAATCTCTCTGTGTATGTCCATTATCAAAATCGGTCTCATCGAATTTGAGCAATCGGTACTACCGAGATTACAATGCAAACTCTCTGGTTAACTTATTATCAAAATCGGTCCCACCGAGTTTGATAATCGGTCCAACCGAGTTTGCCTGACCAAATCTCTGGTTAGATTGTTACCAAAATCGGTCTCACCGAGTTTGTGTAATCGGTCTCACCGAGATTACGTTATGCCCTAACCCTAACCGAATCGGTCCCACCGAGTTGCATTCCGGTCCCACCGAAAACCCTAACGGTTACATTATTTGCTAAATCGGTCTGACCGAGTTTAATCATTCGGTCCCACCGAGTTTGGTAGATTGTGTGTAACGGTTAGATTTTGTGTGGAGGCTATATATACCCCTCCACCTCCTCTTCATTCATGGAGAGAGCCATCAGACTAAACCTACACTTCCAGCATCCTATTTCTGAGAGAGAACTACCTACTCATGTGTTGAGGCCAAGATATTCCATTCCTACCATATGAATCTTGATCTTTAGCCTTCCCCAAGTTGCTTTCCACTCAAACCCTCTTTCCACCAGATCCAAATCCTATGAGAGAGAGTTGAGTGTTGGGGAGACTATCATTTGAAGCACAAGAGCAAGGAGTTCATCATCAACGCACCATTTGTTACTTCTTGGAGAGTGGTGTCTCCTAGATTGGCTAGGTGTCACTTGGGAGCCTCCGACAAGATTGTGGAGTTGAACCAAGGAGTTTGTAAGGGCAAGGAGATCGCCTACTTCGTGAAGATCTACTGCTAGTGAGGCAAGTCCTTCATGGGCGAAGACCATGGTGGGATAGACAAGGTTGCTTCTTCATGGACCCTTCGTGGGTGGAGCCCTCCGTGGACTCGTGCAACCGTTACCCTTCGTGGGTTGAAGTCTCCATCAACGTGGATGTACGATAGCACCACCTATCGGAACCACGCCAAAAACATCCGTGTCTCCAATTGCGTTTGAATCCTCCAATCCCTTCCCTTTACATTCTTGCAAGTTGCATGCTTTATTTTCCGCTGCTCATATACTCTTTTCATGCTTGCTTTCTATATGTTGTGAATGTTAAACTTGTGCCTAAACTCCACTTAAACTTTAAAGAAACTTAAAAACTGCAACTTTGGCTCTTAGTGTCTAATCACCCCCCTCTAGACACCTCTTCTCAAGGTCCTACAAAGTGGTATCAGAGCATTGGTCTCCATTGCCTTGGTTTAATCACCATTGGAGGAAGATGGATGAGTCTACTTTGGGGAGTCTTAGACATAGAGTGCCTATTCTTGATGGAGAGTATTTTCATGAGTGGAAAAATGAGATGCTTGTTATTTTCAATCAATATCATTTGAACAAGTACATTGCTAGTCCTTGTGCACCTTGTGTTGATCCTATGCATCCTACCTTTGATGAGTCTATTGACATGATTAGAAATGTTAGAACTGTTAATCTTATCACTAGAGGCTTGCCTAGAAACTTGATTATAAAACTGCCTACTCTTGAGTGTGCCTACACTATATGGAAATTTCTTGAGGAACGATTTCTTGATTATTCTTTGAAAAATATTGATGAAATTCTTCATAAGTCTATTGCCTTGAGTAAAATGAATACTAGTGATCCTATGTTTGGTGATCGTCTATTTGAGCTTACAAACCTTATGCGTGCCAAAGGAAATGTTGGTGTTATTAGTGACATTATTTCCGAAGCTATAAGAATTCATAGACAAGATTATTGTCAAACTCATTCTAATGAATCACCCTCTCTAGGATTTGATCCACCACATGACGATGTTGAACATGGATACTATGATGAGGATGATGATAGTGACTTCGATCTTGATGATGCAATGAGACATTTTGGTCTTATGGCAAATCTTCGGGGATATATGTCAGGAGGAAAGGAATGGGTTCTTCATAGTGGATGTACCGATCACATGACCGGAGGTAAAGACATGTTTCGTGAGCTTGCTGATAATGATAGTCCTCGAAAGTATGTCACTTTCGGTGACAACTCAAAGGGTAAGGTGGTTGGCCTCGGTAAGGTGGCCATCTCACATGATAGCTCCATACAAAATGTCATGCTCGTTGAATCTCTTGGATACAACTTACTTTCAGTATCTAGAGTTGCTGATTTCGGTTTCAATGTTCTATTTACTGAAGTACATTGCCAAGTGTTTTGTCGAGATAATCATAAAATGGTCTTTACCGGTGTGCGTAGAGGTGATCTATACATTATTGATTTCACTAAAAAGGCTCAACCTAAAACTTGCTTCATTGCTAAATCCTCAAAAGGCTGGTTATGGCATAGACGATTAGGTCATGTTGGTATGCGAAACCTTGACAAGCTTATTAAGGGGATCATATCCTTGGAGTTAATGATGTCATATTTGATAAGGATAGACTTTGTAGTGCTTGTCAAGCAGGTAAACAGGTTGGAGGAAGGCATCCCGTGAAGAACATCATGACCACAAAGCGGCCACTCGAGCTACTTCACATGGATCTCTTTGGTCCCAACTCTTACAAGAGTCTCGGTGGAAATTCTTTTGGTCTAGTTATAGTTGATGATTTTTCAAGATTTACGTGGGTGTTCTTTCTTGATGATAAATCGTAGGTCCAGAAGATCTTCAAAAACTTCGCTAGGAAGGCCCAAAATCAATTTGAAGTGAAGATCAAGAAGGTTCGCAGCGACAACGGAACAGAGTTCAAGAACGCAAATGTGGACACCTTTCTTGACGAAGAAGGGATTTCACACGAGTTCTCGGCTACGTACACACCTCAACAAAATGGAGTTATTGAGAGGAAGAACCGGACGCTCATCAAAATGGCGAGAATGATGCTTGATGAGTACAAGACGCCGAAGCACTTTTGGGCAGAAGCGGTTGAGACTGATTGTCATGCAACAAATCGCTTGTATCTTCACAAGCTACTCGGCAAGACGGCATACGAGCTACTCACCGGTAACAAACCCCAAGTTGGAAACTTTCGAGTATTCGGCTCAAAGTGCTACATTCTTGATAAGCATCGTCGTTCTAAATTTGCTCCTAAGTCTCATGAAGGTTTCCTACTAGGTTATGGCTCAAACTCTCACACTTACCGTGTCTACAACAATTTCACCCGAAAGGTTGAAGAGATGGTAGATGTGAAGTTTGATGAATCTAACGGCTCGCAAGTAGAGCAATTGCCAATTGATGTAGGAGACAAAGATCCTTCGAAAGCAATCCAAGACTTGTCTATTGGCAAGGTCCGTCCAACGGAGGTGAAGGAGAGTACCTCGTCCGTCCAAGTGGAAGCTCCTACTTCACGACAAGGTGAACCAAGAGTTGATACGGAAGCATCCACAAGTGGGACACACCAAGATGAAGGAAACGAGGAAGTGCATCAAGATGAACGTCAACGACCTCCTTCTCCACCACGACAAGAGAATGACAACGCCAACAATGAAGAAGGCCAAGAAGAAGAACAAGATGAAGAAGATGTTCGATGAATACCCAAGCAAAAGCTTTCACGAGTTCGAGCAAGAATTGCTAAAGACCATCCCGTAGAGCAAATCTACAATGATATTCAAACCGGGAGAATCACTCGCTCTAAAACTCGTTTAGCTAACTTTTGTGAAAACTATTCTTTCATCTCTAGCATTGAACCTATGAAGGTCGAAGAAGCATTGGAAGATCCGGATTGGATAAATGCTATGCATGAAGAGCTACACAACTTTGAGAGGAACCAAGTTTGGACATTGGTTGAGAAGCCCGACAACAACCACAACATCATCGGTACCAAATGGGTGTTTCGCAACAAGCAAGATGAAGATGGACAAGTAGTTCGCAACAAAGCACGTCTCGTCGCCCAAGGCTACACACAAGTCAAAGGTATGGACTATGGTGAGACTTACGCCCCCGTTGCTAGACTTGAGTCCATTCGCATCTTACTTGCCTATGCTAATCACCATGATATCACCTTGTACCAAATGGACATTAAAAGTGCTTTTCTAAATGGTGAAATAGAGGAGGAAGTTTATGTTAAACAACCTCCCGGCTTTGTCAATCCTAAGAAACCCAATCATGTTTACAAACTTCACAAAGCTCTTTATGGTCTTAAACAAGCTCCTAGAGCATGGTATAAATGCTTGACCAAGTTCCTTATTGAAAAAGGCTTTGAAATTGGGAAAATTGATTCTACTCTTTTTACTAAAAGGGTTAATGGTGAAATCTTTGTGTGCCAAATTTATGTTGATGATATTATATTTGGTTCAACTAACCCTCATTTTAGTGAAAAGTTTGGGAAGCTAATGTCGGAGAAGTTTGAGATGTCTATGATGAGTGAACTCAAATTCTTTCTTGGTTTTGCAAATCAAGCAAACTAAGGAAGGTACTTTTTCTTGCAAACAAAGTACACCAAGGACTTATTCAAGAAGTTCAATATGCAAGAATGCAAAGGTATGACTGCACCCATGCCTACTAGTGGACATCTTGATTTGACCAAAGATGGTGAATCGGTTGATCAAAAGGTTTATCACTCTATGATTGGTTCATTGTTATATCTATGTGCTTCACGTCTCGATATTATTCTAAGTGTGTGCATGTGTGCACGATATCAAGCTGCTCCTAAAGAATGTCATCTTAAGGCCGTGAAAAGGATAGTGAGATACTTAATCCATACACCAAATTTTGGCATTTGGTATCCTAAGAGGGCCTCTTTCGATCTTGTTGGATACTCTGACTCGAACTATGCCGGAGACAAGGTTGATAGAAAGTCCACTTCGGGTACTTGTCAATTTCTTGGTAGATCTCTCGTGTCTTGGTCCTCCAAGAAACAAAACTCAGTATCCTTATCCACTGCCGAAGCGGAATACATTGCCGCTGGTTCATGTTGTGCTCAATTACTTTGGATGACCCAAACTCTTAAAGATTATGGGATATATGTGAAACATGTTCCATTGCTTTGTGACAATGAAAGTGCTATCAAAATTGGACATAATCCTATGCAACATTCTCGAACTAAGCATATTGAAGTTCGTCATCATTTCATTCGAGATCATGTTGCTAAGGGTGACATTGATCTTAAGCATGTTCGCACCGAAAAGCAATTAGCGGATATATTCACTAAACCTCTTGATGAGAAAGTGTTTTGCAGGTTAAGAGGAGAATTTAACATCATTGATGCTTCAAACTTGGAGTGGAAACTCCATTGGATACATGCAAGACATGAGCTTATGACTAATCCTTGATATTTCTCTTATGATGAAAATCTTATGTCTTGGATATATTTGTATCTTGCATGTTATCTAATCCATGTAGGTACTTGGTTGAATCAAACTCCATGAGATTGTAACCTACTCATATCTTGAGCAATCTCAACATCACCAAGTCTCTACACAAAGGTGGTTGAAGACAAGGAAGCATGAAACCATTCAAACATATCCTTTGACAAATTCTATGTTGAGTTTCATGATTGTCATTTTTGGATATACAAGTGCTCTTCCTTGCAAGAACTAACCCATGTAGGTAGATGGACTCAAATTCCAAGTGGTGCTCCAAATTCTTGATGAGCTACATCAACCTTGAGCAACCCACGCAAGTTCAACTACATGGACAACACCACCAACCAAGGTATGTTATTCCATCTTAGAGAAGCTTTACTCTGAGTCATGAGTTAAAGCAACTCGACAAGATGTGATTACATCAAGATGCTTAAACGAAAAATGGCAACCCCATTTTGAGCTTAAACGATGAGTATGGCCTATGATCAAGTGATCTCACTTGACTCCTAAGTCAATATACTCTAACATAGGTGACTTTGTCGCCGACCATCTCTAGATGAAGTTCTCCTGTGTTCTTTTCTGAGTTTTTGCATTTGTCTCATGCATATGTGTTTCCCCTTTCAAAAAAAAAACTTCATCTAGATTTCTTTCTGTTTTCTCTGCATTTTCTGCATCTAATTCCTTGCATATCATTCAGTTAATTCCTTGCAAATCTTTGTGAGATCTTACTAGTCTAGTGAGCTAAGGTGACAAGTGTTTTCACTCCGATGAACTCGGTTACACCGATTTGTTATTTTCGGTCCAACCGAATCTTTTCGGTACAACCGAAGCATAACACTCGGTGCCACCGATTTCATAACAGGAAAAACTCTTTGCCACATATTATGTGTTTCTTCTGATCCAGCTCCACTCAATGAATCTTGTCCTCTACAAGTATCACATTTTTAATCATTGCTTTATGTTGTGACTCAAGGATCAAACCCATTCACGACAAATTCTAGAGGGAGAGAGAGAGAGATTACATCTTTATCAAGCCCTTCTTGGAAATTGATGTCAAAGGGGGAGAGAGAGATCACATCAAAGCTTATCATTTAGAGAGAGATCACATCTCATAGGGGGAGAGAGATCCTTCATGAAGAGAGAGAGAGAGATCCAAGGGGAGAGAATACTAGTAGAAAGTATTTCTCAAGGATCCCAGATGCTTGGTGTTCAAGAGGAGAGATGTCCACATGTCTTCTCGAGGGGAGAGACATGTTATGTTAGATTCAGGGGGAGCAAGACATCTAAGTGAAAGAGATCATTTAAATTCATTGCATATCTTTACTCTTGGGGACATGTCTAATCCAATGTGGTACTCAGTACTCACTCTCTACATGTCATCCCAGTCTTGGTATTCTTGTGGTTTCTTCTGTTTGCTCTGGCTAGTAGATGCATCTGTGTTATCTAACCTTGTTTACGCAGGTTCATTCCATCCTAAGCCAACTCAAGACTACACGGTAAGTATATGCATCACAATCATGTGTATGAGGAATTCTTGCTGATGTACATATTGTTTGCAAGAAGGACTCATGGGAATGAAGGTATTCTCTTTAATACTTTTTGCTCTGATGCATATAGCCAAGATACATGTAACACATTGCCTGCTCTATCATGGTTATGCTATCACATGCTTCTATATTTCATATTCACATGATTGCATACATGTAGGGGGAGCCTATGCTTGTTACATGTCTTTCCAAAGCTTTACTTGCTATTATTTATATCTTTATATAAAGCTTTGATGTATGTTGCCATCAATTACCAAAAAGGGGGAGATTGAAAGCACAAGTGCTCCCTAGGTGGTTTTGGTAATTAATGACAACATATCTCTTGTTGGACTAACACTTTTATCTAGTATGTTTCAGATAAGTTCAACAATGGAGTGGCATGGACTAAAGGATGTGGGAACTCCTTCAAGATGCTAAAGACAAAGGATTGGCTCAAGCTTCAAGCTCAAGACTCTTCATTTTACATTTTAGTGATCCAAGATCACATTGAGTCTATAGGAAAAGCCAAAACTATCAAGGAGGGATGAGGTGTTGCTTAATGAGCCTCTTGCTTCAAGTGCTTAGTGATATGCTCCAAATTCCCGCAACTACTTTACTACTTCCACACATATGTCCTAAACCTAAAGACAAACTCGGCCCCACTGATTCTTTCTATCCGGCGCCACCAAGTTTGGATGTCTTAGCCACTGCCACAAACCCTAGGCAAATAGGTCTCACCGATAGGGATCTCGGTCTCACCGAGATGGGATTGTAATCTCTCTATGTATGTCCATTATCAAAATTGGTCTCACCGAGTTTGAGCAATCGGTACTACCGAGATTACAATGCAAACTCTCTGGTTAACTTATTATCAAAATCGGTCCAACCGAGTTTGTTTGACCAACTCTATGGTTAGATTGTTACCAAAATCGGTCTCACCGAGTTTGTGTAATCGGTCTCACCGAGATTACGTTATCCCCTAACCCTAACCGAATCGGTCCCACCGAGTTGCATTCCGGTCCCACCGAAAACCCTAACGGTCACATTATTTGCTAAATCGTTCTGACCGAGTTTAACGATTCGGTCCCACCGAGTTTGGTAGATTGTGTGTAACGGTTAGATTTTGTGTGGAGGCTATATATACCCCTCCACCTCCTCTTCATTCGTGGAGAGAGCCATCAGACTGAACCTACACTTCCAGCATCCTATTTCTGAGAGAGAACTACCTACTCATGTGTTGAGGCCAAGATATTCCATTCCTACCATATGAATCTTGATCTCTAGCCTTCCCCAAGTTGCTTTCCACTCAAACCCTCTTTCCACCAGATCCAAATCCTATGAGAGAGAGTTGAGTGTTGGGGAGACTATCATTTGAAGCACAAGAGCAAGGAGTTCATCATCAACGCACCATTTGTTACTTCTTGGAGAGTGGTGTCTCCTAGATTGGCTAGGTGTCACTTGGGAGCCTCGGACAAGATTGTGGAGTTGAACCAAGGAGTTTGTAAGGGCAAGGAGATCGCCTACTTCGTGAAGATCTACCGCTAGTGAGGCAAGTCCTTCGTGGGCGACGACCATGGTGGGATAGACAAGGTTGCTTTTTCGTGGACCCTTCGTGGGTGGAGCCCTCCGTGGACTCGCGCAACCGTTACCTTTCGTGGGTTGAAGTCTCCATCAACATGGATGTACGATAGCACCACCTATCGGAACCACGCCAAAAACATCCGTGTCTCCAATTGCGTTTGAATCCTCCAATCCCTTCCCTTTACATTCTTGCAAGTTGCATGCTTTATTTTCCGCTGCTCATATACTCTTTGCATGCTTGCTTGCTATATGTTGTGAATGTTAAACTTGTGCCTAAACTCCACTCAAACTTTAAAGAAACTTAAAAATTGCAACTTTGGCTCTTAGTGTCTAATCACCCCCCTCTAGACACCTCTTCTCAAGGTCCTACATGATGTCAACAATAACAGTCCATGCTAACGAACATCCAATTGGATATATACATCATGATCTTTCAAACACGAGGAGCTTGCCAAAGGATAAAATGAAAAAGGGAAAGGTGAAGATCACCTTGACTCAAGCATAAAGTGAAAACGTAAAGTAAGACATAAAGTAAAAGATAGGCCCTTCGCAGAGGGAAGCAGAGGTTGTCATGCGCTTTTAGGGTTGGATACACAAAATCTTAGTACGAAAGAACGTCACTTTATATTGCCACTTGTGTATGGACCTTTATTATGCAGTCCGTCGCTTTTATTGCTTCCATAACAAGATCGTATAAATCTTATTTTCTCCGCACTAATAAGTCATGCATATTTAGAAAGCAATTTTTATTGCTTGCACCGATGACAACTTACTTGAAGGATCTTACTCAATCCTTAGGTAGATATGGTGGACTCTCATGGCAAAACTGGGTTTAAGGATATTTGGAAGCACAAGTAGTATCTCTACTTGGTGCTAGGAATTTGGCTATCATGAGGGGGAAAGGCAAGCTCAACATGTTTGGAAGGTTAATGACAATATACTTTAACTGAGATGTGAGAAAACATAAACCATTATGTTGTCTTCCTTGTCCAACGTCGACTCTTTTAGCATGTCATACTTAATGAGTGCTTCACAATCATAAAAGATGTCCAAGATAGTAGGGGTGGGCGCGCCCCCCACCCTCCTGGACAGGGTGTGGGCCCCCTGAGGTATTTCTTCCGCTCAATAATTCTTATTAAATCCAAAAGTAGGTTTCGTGGAGTTTCAGGTCTTTTGGAGCAGTGCAGAATAGGTTTCCAATGTTTGCTCCTTTTCCAGCCAGAATCCAGCTGCCGGCATTCCCCCTCTTCATGGTAAACCTTATAAAATAAGAGAGAATAGCCATAAGTATTGATATATAATGTGTAATAATAGCCCATAATGCAATAAATATTGATATAAAAGCATGATGCAAAATGGACGTATCAATAATCTTTGCTGAAAACTAGAATGCAGGCTTTACATATTTACAACAACAAGAGCAAATAGAGTTTGTAAAAGTTTTTCTTTATCACTTTCAGTTTATCAACTGAATTGCTTGAGGACAAGCAAAGGTTTAAGCTTGGGGAAGTTGATACGTCTCCAACGTATCTACTTTTCCAAACACTTTTGCCCTTGTTTTGGACTCTAACTTGCATGATTTGAATGAAACTAACCTGGACTGACGCAGTTTTCAGCAGAACTACCATGATGTTGTTTATTGTGTAGAAAACAGAAGTTCCCGGAATGACCTGAAAATCCACGGTGATAACTTTTGGAAAATATACAAAATACTGGCAAAAGATGAAGGCCAGGGGGCCCACACCCTGTCCACGAGGGTGGGGGACGTGCCCTCCCCCCGGGGCGCGCCCTCCCCCCCGGGGGGCGCCCCCCTATCTCGTGGGCCCCCTGGAGCTCCGCCGACCTCAACTCCAACTCTATATATTCCGTTTCACGGAGAAAAAAATCAGAGAGGAAGTTTCATCGCGTTTTACAAGACGGAGCCGCCACCAAGCCCTAATCTCTCTCGGGAGGGCTGATCTGGAGTCTGTTCGGAGAGGGGGATTCGTCGCTGTCGTCATCATCAACCATCCTGCATCACCAATTTCATGATGCTCACCGCCGTGCGTGAGTAATTCCATTGTAGGCTTGCTGGACGGTGATGGGTTGGATGAGATTTACCATGTAATCAAGTTAGTTTTGTTAGGGTTTGATCCCTAGTATCCACTATGTTCTGAGATTGATGTTGCTATGACTTTGCTATGCTTAATGCTTGTCACTAGGGCCCGAGTGCCATGATTTCAGATCTGAACCTATTATGTTTTCATGAATATATGTGAGTTCTTGATCCTATCTTGCAAGTCTATAGTGACCTATTATGTGTTATGATCCGACAACCCCGAAGTGACAATAATCGGGATACTTCTCAGTGATGACCGTAGTTTGAGGAGTTCATGTATTCACTAAGTGCTAATGCTTTGGTCCGGTTCTCTATTAAAAGGAGGCCTTAATATCCCTTAGTTTCCACTAGGACCGCGCTGCCACGGGAGGGTAGGACAAAAGATGTCATGCAAGTTCTTTTCCATAAGCACGTATGACTATATTCGGAATACATGCCTACATTACATTGATGAATTGGAGCTAGTTCTGTGTCACCCTATGTTATAACTATTACATGAGGAATCGCATCCGACATAATTATCCATCACTGATCCAATGCCTACGAGCTTTTCACATATTGTGCTTTGCTTATTTACTTTTCCGTTGCTACTGTTACAATCACTACAAAACTATTATCTTTACTTTTGCCACTATTACCATTACTATCATACCACTTTGCTACTAAATACTTTCCTGCAGATACTAAGTTATCCAGGTGTGCTTGAATTGACAACTCAACTGCTAATACTTAAGAACATTCTTTGGCTTCCCTTGTGTCGAATCAATAAATTTGGGTTGAATACTCTACCCTTGAAAGCTGTTGCGATCCCCTACACTTGTGGGTTATCAAGCTCTTGTCGCAGATAGCACCCAAGGAACGGTTAGCTCTGAAGCGCAGACCCTGGAGCATAGAGCCGTGCTCACGTTCCAATGTCAGGCGGCGGCTCTTTTCATTCGAAGCCCTCTCCAGGAGGGAGGCGGTGTCCTTAACTTGCTGCTGGAGGGAGGATCTCTCGGTGCGGGCAGAGTTCAAGGCAGATTCGGAAGGTGTCAGAGCTTCTTGGGTGGCATTCTCACGCTGCTCTGGGGATTGCAGCTTCGCCTTCAGGGCCTGTCGGAGTAATGGGTCACGGGTAGGCTAACCCGAGTCCCAGGACCTTTCAAGACATCGGGGCAGGCCGTGCCCCTCAAGCCGAGTCCCAGGAGCGACTTCAAGACAAGCCGAGTCCCAGACGGCGACTCCGAAATAAGCCGACTCCAAGCTGGCGACCTCCAGAGAGGCCGACTATGGAGAGTCGGCCCATGACTCCTCCCTCATCTCGAAGTACGATGCGGGGTACGGTCATGGCGTGGCCGTTCCCCCTGCTTACGAAGGGCCAGCATGGCTACAGTGAGCCGTATCGCTGGAAGATCTCCAGCGAGGCGCGGCACTGTTGCCATGCCTGCCCTGACCTCAGCCACAGTGTGCAGCACACTGTGCCCATGATGCCGGCCTGTACGACCCGAAGGCGACGGGGCCACCTGTCAGTGGGTGGGCCGAAGGCGGCCTGAGCGCCCCGAAGACAGACCTGTGGAAGTCGGCCTCCCTGGAGTCGGCCGACTCCTCCCCAGGGCCCCACAAGCCATTAACCAGATAGGATGGGGAATGGCGACAGTGATCGCCCGATAGACGGCGGCACTGTTTCCACGACCCAATGACCAAGCCTGCATCATCAGGAGTGCCGCTACAGTATCAAGCCTGTCCGTGGGACCCGCCAGTCGGCGGGCCCCAGAAGCCGGCGGGAGGACGGCGACCTGACAGACAGACGGCTGGGACCCGCGCCCAGCCGGATTACTATTGTACCCCCGGGGGGTAGGCCTATATAAACCCCCCGGGGCACCCATGCAAAGGGTTCGGACCTAGATAGAGATAGACCAGATAGCATAGGGAGGAGGGAGCTAGCCTTGCCCTCTCCTGCCTCCCGAAACAGCTCCAGGAGCACCATTGTAGTCACTTTGCCTTAGTGATCATGCGGAGACCCCGCAGAGCAGCAGTAGGGGTGTTATCTCCTAGGAGAGCCCTGAAGCTGGGTAAGTTCCGCCGGCGTACATGTCTTTGCCTCATCTCGCTTCCAGGCACCGGCGACGTTCTACTCGCTCCCACCATGATAAGCCATCCTTTGGCATATGTCGTATCCAACCCCCGACATTTGGCGCCCACCGTGGGGCGAGGTGCATTGTCGTCCAGAGATCTGCTCTGGATGGGAACCCTGTTCCTCCCCGGCGAGCACAGCCAGCCCGGCACGCCGGATGGCGTCTGTGCCGACGCGCTACACGGCGCTGAGATCGCATATGCGGCCAGCTGCCTCGCCGATATTATCGGCGAGGTTCGCCTCTCCGATGAGCCTGCGTCCGACGCAGGCACGAGTGGCCCCGAGAGCCTCCTCGCGGGCCTCCTCGACCAACTCCACGTCGCCGGCGAGCCTGCCGCGGACCTGGAGTCCATAGGATCCACTGACCCGATGCTGGTCGACTCCGACACCGCGTCGCTCGACGCGTTCCCCACCAACGTGGTGGTCTACGATGAACCGCTCTCTTACGCGGGGAGCGGCGGAAGCACCTTCACTAAGGTCCTCGTCCTCGAGCACGGCGAGCGCTCCGGTGAAGGAGCGCACGACCCTCTTGACGCGGCCCTGCGAGGCCTTGCGGCGCCGATTCCGGAAGACACCAACGCCGAGACGCTGGAGGCGCTCCGCCTTCAGCTCGTCGAGGGCGCGAAGAAGCTGGCAAGCATGAGGCGCTTGTCAGAAGCCTACCAACGCGAGATGGATCGCGCCGTAGGCGGCTCGCCGGCTCCAACCGGGCCTAGCCGCCTAGGTGCTGTCCGACAGCGCGGCACGGCAATCGCCAACCTCTTCGGGGCTGATCGCCCTGTGTATGCCACGCCCGCAGAGAATATCCATGCCGCCCAGGTGGCGGCAGACGAGCTCGACAACTTCAAAGGCGAAGAGCGCCGAATAATGATGGAGCGAGTTCAGCAGCTCCTCGACGTGGCTGCCGCGCAGAATGATGCCGGCTGCCGCACCGAGGCGCCGCAGCGCCAAAACGACGACCCACTGCCTCGCCGAGACCAAGGTGCGACATCTCGGACGCCGACTGGCGGGGCCCGTGGGAAGAAGGACAAGGAGCCGGCTGTTAGTCATAGTCGGACTCGCATCACCATCGAGCGCGACCAAGACGGCCGCCCCAAAGCGGTGGAACGGCGGGACGACTACCTGCCTCCCCCTCCTCGCAGAGAAAGGCGAGTCTCCCCGCCGCCCGTGGAACATCCGACTCTCGGCGACCGCCTTGGCCGTCGAGAGGGAGTCGGAGAGAACGACGCTCGCCACCGGATCGACCGACTCCACCGATCCCTGGCGCTGGAAGAAGAAGACGAGTTGGGTCCCCCCTGCTTCGGACCCTGCATCCGAGATGAGCCCTTCCCCCAAAGGGTTCACGCTCCCCCGAGACACGCCCAAATATACCGGCACCATGAAGCCGGAAGATTGGCTGATCGACTACTCCACAGCCATCAACATAGCGAACGGCAACAAGCATGTTGCCGTAAGATACGTCCCGCTCATGCTCCAGGGCTCGGCCCGGACGTGGTTGAACAGTCTGAAGCCTCGCAGCATCAACAGCTGGGTCGACTTCACCGAGGCTTTCGTCCGCAACTTCACGAGCACGTACAAGCGACCTCCCAAGCCACGCCAACTCTCCTTGTGCGTGCAAGGCCCTGACGAGTCTACTCGCGACTACCTCACGCGCTGGGGCAAACTCCGGAACTCCTGCGAGGGCGTGCACGAGGTGCAGGACATCGAGTACTTTACTGCCGGGTGCAGAGAAGGCACCCTCCTCAAGCACAAGCTCCTCTGCGACGAGCCGGAGACCCTCGATGAGCTGCTGATCACGGCGGACAAGTACGCCACGGCCGACTCCTCCATGAAGGCGGAGATTCGGGTTAGTACAACTGGCAAAGTCGCCCCTCAGGCTCCAAGAACTCTGGCTGGAGACACCAGTCGGCGGCAACAGCAGAATGACCAGAAGCGCAAAGCCCCGCAACCAACTTCCAGCAGTCGGCAAGTGGCAACAGCAGAGGACCAGCAGTTGGAGGGACCGCCTCCGATGAAGCGATAGAAGGGCGGCAAGTCCAACTGGCTGCCGGCTTTCTCCTATGAGCAGACTCTAGATGGTCCCTGCAAGTTTCACAGCGGCGCGAAGCCGTCAAACCACACCACCAGGAAATGCCACTGGCTGACCAGAATCGCCAAGGGGGACGACCTGCTCCCTCCCCCTCCTGCTGGGCCGCCTCCTCCACTGCCGCCCCGGCAGCCGGCCGTCAGGCCAGTCGATGCGATACAAGACGAGTTCCCGGATGAGCACAGAGCCTATGTGGTGTTCACCAGTGTAGAGGATGACCGACGCAGCAGGCGCCAACAGCAGCAAGAAGTAAATGCGGTTGCATCAAGTACTCCAGAGTTCATGCATTGGTCCGAAAAGCCTATCAGTTGGAGCAGAGCTGATCACACAAAGGTGATGCCGAGTCCAGGCTCCTACGCCTTGGTCTTAGGCGCCACACTCGCCATAGATAGGCGGGTCGCTCGCTTCTCGTGAGTACTGATAGACGGAGGCAGCAGTATCAACATCCTGTACAAGGATACAATGGAGAAATTAGGAATCAAGCGAAGACAGCTTCAGAGTAGCCGGACTGTGTTCCACGGAATCGTCCCTGGCCTTTCCTGCTCACCAATCGGCAAGATCCTGATAGATGTCCTCTTCGGAGACAAGAATCATTTCCGCTGAGAGCCAATTTGGTTTGAGGTGGTGGACCTTGAAAGGCCATATCACGCATTGCTTGGCCAACCCGCCTTGGCCAAGTTCATGGCGGTCCCCCACTACGCCTACCTCAAGATGAAGATGCCGAGTTCCAAGGGAATCCTAACCGTGTCCGGCGACTACAGGAAGTCGTCCTGCGCGGCCGAAAGTAGTCGGCTGGCCGAGTCCTTGGTGATCGCGGCTGAGAAACGGCTTCTTGATCGGGTCGTGGCGATGGCCGGCAAGCAGCCCGAGTTATCGCCCGACCCCAAGGAGTCGGAAGCAGAAGGGTCATTCAAGCCAGCCAAAGAAACAAAGAAGATACCGTTGGACCCGGAGCACCCGGAGAGGTACGCTGTCATGGGCACAGGCCTTGACAGCAATTAGAAGGCGAGCTCGTCGATTTCCTCCGTGAGAATCGCGACATCTTTGCATGGTCCCCCAAGGACATGCCTGGTGTCCCGACGGAATTCGCCGAGCACAAATTACACGTCCGATCTGATATGAAGCCCGTCAGGCAGCCCTTGCGCCGCCTGTCAGAAGAAAAAAAGAAGAGTTGTTGGAGAAGAAATAGCCCGGCTCCTGGCAGCCGGCTTCATCATGGAAGTGTTTTTTCTAGAGTGGCTGGCAAACCCAGTACTGGTGTTGAAGAAGAACAAGCAGTGGTGGATGTGCATTGATTACACGAGCCTCAACAAAGCTTGCCCCAAGGACCCATTTGCTCTGCCGAGAATCGATAGGTGATAGACTCCACAGCCGGATGCGAGCTATTGAGTTTCCTAGACGCTTATTCAGGATATCACCAGATCAAGCTAAACCCGGCTGACAGACTGAAGACCGCCTTCATCGCACCGTTTGGAGCCTTCTGCTACCTGACCATGACGTTCGGCTTAAGAAACGCCGGCACCACCTTTCAGCGTTGCATGCAGAAGTGCCTCCTGAAGCAACTCGGCAGAAATGCCCACGTCTATGTGGATGATGTAGTGGTGAAGACGGAGAAGCGTGGAACCTTGCTGGAGGACCTCAAGGAAACCTTTGAGAATCTGCGCCGATTCCAGATCAAGCTCAACCCAGAGAAGTGCGTTTTTGGAGTACCAGCCGGCCAGCTCCTCGGTTTCCTGGTCTCCGAACGTGGCATAGAGTGCAATCCTGTGAAGATCAAGGCCATCGAGAGGATGGAAGCACCCAGACGACTGTTAGATGTGCAGAAGTTCACCGGCTGTTTGGCATCCATCAGCCGATTCATCAGTCGGCTGGGCGAGAAGGCTCTCCCCTTGTATCAGCTCATGAAGAAGATGACCTTCTTTGAGTGGACTCCCAAGGCGGATGAGGCTTTTCTCCAACTAAAGAAGATGTTGACTACTCCTCCTGTGCTGGCGGCTCCGACTCCCAAAGAGCCCATGCTCCTATACATTGCCGCCACCAGCCGAGTAGTCAGCACAGTCATTGTAGTCGAGCGCAAGGAGGAAGGCAAGGCGCTACCTGTCCAGAGACCGGTATATTACTTGAGCGAGATACTGTCGGCCTCCAAGCAGAACTACCCCCATTAACAGAAGATGTGCTACGGCGTGCATTTTGCTGCCAAGAAATTGAAGCCTTACTTCCAGGAGCATCCAATCACTGTGGTCTGCACAGCTCCACTGGCCGAGATCATCGGAAGCCGAGATGCTTCTGGCCGAGTGGCCAAATGGGCCATCGACCTGGCCCCCTACACCATCTACTACGAGCCCCGCACCGCCATCAAGTCGTAAGCACTGGCCGACTTCCTCGTCGACTGGGCCGAGACCTAGTATCTGCCGCCAGCGCCCGACTCCACCCATTGGCGGATGCACTTCGACGGCTCCAAGATGCGCAGCGGCTTGGGAGCCGGCGTCGTCCTCACTTCCCCCAAGGGCGACAAGCTCAGATATGCGCTGCAGATCCACTTCCCCGCCTCCAACAACGTGGCCGAGTATGAGGCACTCATCCACGGGCTCCGGCTTGCCAAAGAACTCGGCATTCACCGGATCCTGTGTTATGGCGACTTTGACTTGGTGATCCAACAATCATCTGGCGATTGGGACGCCAAGGATGCAAATATGGCGAGCTACCGTTTCCTCGTCCAGCAACTCAGCGGATACTTTGAGGGGTGCGAGTTCCTCCACGTGCCAAGGAACGACAACGACCAAGCAGACGCCTTGGCACGAATCGGCTCCACCCGCCAGGCAATATCATCTGGTGTCGCCCTCCGGCGCCTCCTCAAGCCTTCTATCAAGCCGTCACCAGAATCAGATTCAATCTTTGTGCCGGCTCCGCCTGAGGAGGACGGATCCGACTCCAAGAAACACACAATCGAAGCCGGCCCAGGGACTTCAAAACCCGGCCCGGAGACTGCAGTGGCAAGATCGAAGACTCTAGAGCTCGGCCCGGGGACTGCTCCAGTCGGCCCCGGGACTTTGTCAAATCAGCAAGCGGCTGTGGACTCCAACCCGCCGCCTCCCAGCCCGGCCGCCCTTGTCCAAGTCGCACTAGTGGCAGTTGAAGAAATAGCAGCACCTTCATGGGCCCAGCCCATCCTCAGGTTCTTAGTAAACAGAGAGCTGCCAACTGATGAAATCTTGGCTCGACAAGTGCAACGCCGAGCAGCAGCCTACACCATAGTCAACAGAGAGCTGGCCAGGCGCAGCGTTACCGGCGTCTTCCAACGCTGTGTCGAGGCAGAACAAGGCCAAGCAATCCTCAAAGACATCCATGAAGGCGAGTGCGGTCACCACGCGGCCTCTAGGGCACTCGTCGCCAAAGCCTTCCGGCACGGTTTCTTCTGGCCAACCGCCCTGGAAGAGGCCAAAGAGTTAGTCCAAAAGTGCAAGGGGTGCCAGATTTTCCGTTCCAAGCCACTTCAGCCAGCTTCCGCACTCAAGACTATCCCCATCGCCTGGCCCTTTGCAGTCTAGGGCCTGGACATGGTGGGACCATTCAAGACGGCACGAGGTGGCTTGACTCACCTACTTGTCACAGTGGACAAGTTCACCAAGTGGGTGGAGGTGGAACCCATCAAGAAGTTGAATGGTCCGACTGCAGTGACCTTCATCGCTGACATCACAACTCGGTACGGCATCCCACACAGCATCATCACCGACAATGGCACGAATTTTGCCAAAGGCGCCTTGGCCCGTTTCTGCGCGACACAGGGCATCCGACTGGACTTAGCGTCTGTTGCCCATCCGCAGTCAAACGGCCAGGTGGAGCGAGCGAACGGCCTCATCTTATCCGGCATCAAGACTCGACTCGTCGTACCGCTGGAGCGATCTGCCGGCTGTTGGCTTGAGGAGCTGCCAGCCGTCCTCTAGAGTCTGCGCACGACTCCAAACAAGTCAACCGGCTTCACACCCTTCTTCCTCGTCTATGGTGCCGAAGCCGTCATCCCAATGGACATAGAGTTCGACTCCCCGCGAGTCACCATGTACACCGAGGAAGAAGCAGAAGAAGCACGTAAAGACGGTGTCGATCTGCTGGAAGAGGGACGGCTGTTGGCACTCAGCTGGTCCAGCATCTACCAGCAGAGTCTGCGTCGATACTACAACAGGAAGGTCAGGCCAAGATCTTTCCAAGAAGGCGACCTTGTGCTCCGGCTGATCCAGCGAACAGCCGGCCAGCACAAGCTGTCGGCACCTTGGGAAGGCCCCTTTATCATCAGCAAGGTGCTAGGGAATGACGCCTACTATCTGATCGACGCTCAGAAGCCCCGAGCGCGCAAGAGGGACGACTCAGGCAAAGAGACAGAGCGCCCGTGGAATGCAAATCTTCTTCGAAGATTTTACAGTTGATGCAGTATGTATCACACTACCAGTTTGTATTAAAGTACTAAGACTTTGGGCCCCCCGAGACGAGCTCAGGGACTGCCCTTTTTGTTATCTGTATGATAAGAATTATGCCTTCGAGTACATTACTTTCATTACAAGCCGCTTGGCACCGGGCCAGACTAGTCGGCCCGGGGACTCACCGCCTTGCCCTATGAGGAGCTTCCCGCAGTCAGACAAGTAGTGCACGGTGCCCAATCCACCTCCTGGCAAAGCCGCAGCTCGCAGAGTGACTGTGAGGCGGGCAGGAGTGAGGAAGAACGGGCGCCCACACGAAAAATGGCTAAGGACCTAAAGCACGAACATAGCGTAAGACGGCCTCCAGCATTTCTGAAGCAGAAAGCCGACTCATGAGTAGCTGGCTCGCCGTCTTTATTAGCCTCTATCAAGGACGTTCGACTCTTGGGTAGTCGGCCTGTCGCTTTCTATCCGACTTGCTAAAGAAACTCTAAACGACCAAGTACTTGCCTTCCCGAAGTAGCCAAGCACTTGACCCGGCGACAGTCTGCAGAGCGGCTGTCCGACTGGCAAGGCAGCGACTAAAGGAAGGCGGCAAAGGGAAAAGCCTAAAGAGTAGTAAGCAAGGAAAGACGGAAATTGGATAATTATTTACATAGGCCCTTGGCCGAATCTTCGAATAGAAGTTCAAGATACACCCCGCGGGTGGAATTGTTCGAATCTAACAAAGTTTTCAAAAGATTACTAAGACAGACAAGCAGAGGCGAAAAAGGCAGCCTAGGAGGCGGCATCTGGGATCGGAGGATCGGAGGAGATGGCGGTGTCAGGCGCCGGGGCAGTCGGCTGGGCGGTCTCGGTTTGATCGCCTCCGGCGGTAGTCGCCTTCTCTCGACGCGGCTCGTTGCTGGAGGCGTGGTCGAGCTGAGGCTGGCTGCCTGCTCCGTCTTCTGGCACCTCCGCCTCGCCTTCGTCCTTCGCCTCGTCCTCCTCCTCGGTGCTGGAGTCGATCACCTTCGCTGAGTCCTCGCCATACTCCGGGTTCATCCCGAACCACTCTGGTGGCACTTCCTCGCCGCCTTCAGCCCGCTCGGGCACGAAGACACTGGTGTCCGTGTACTCGCCGATGGCCGCCGCACGCTCGATAAGGGCGCCCTCCACGGCCTCTAGCTCGGCCTGGGCTTCTGACCGGAACGCGGCCAGACGGTCCAGGTCCAGCCCTAGATACCACGCCTTGACGAACTCCAAGGCCCGGCGCGCTCCAGCCCGGGCCGAGGAGCCCTTCCAGGCCTCAAGACGGCCGACAGCGACCTCCAGCCAGTCGGTAGTTCGGCTGGAGGTGCGCAGAGCCGGCGTGCCTGGCCACTGGGCGGCAACCACCTGGGCGCCGGCACGCTGAAGCTGGCGCGTCAGCCGGTGAGCCGGACGAAGACGGGCTCCAATGCTCAGAAGCTGCTCATCGATGGTTCAGGGGGAATTAGCGGCGATCTCCTCACCATTCGCCCTTCGCGCCTCACGAGTAGCCTCGATGGCCAAAGGGACTGCCTGCGAGTGACCAGGGAAGAAGTCTGCCAAGACAAAAAAGAAGCAAGTCGAAAAATCAGAAGTCGGCCTGACACATAGTCGGAAGCCCGAAGAAACGAAAGAAACTTACCATCAACGATATCCTCGATCTCGTGGAAGCCGGAGGTCAGCATCGCCTCCCTGTTAGTCCAGGAGGAGCGCTCGCTCTCGAATTCGGCCAGGAGAGCGGCCTCCTTCTTCTCGGCCTCGTCCTGCGCCTTCTTGAGCAGCTCCTTGTGCTCGGCCAGCTGCGCCGCCAGCAGGTCGCGCTCCGCGGCAAGCTTGCCACACTCCTCATTGGCACGCCGGGCGGTATTGGCCTCGCCCAGCTGCTCCTGAAGAGCGGCATTGGCTTCTGAAGAACGAAAGAAGAGACAAATAAGTCGTCAGCAAAGAAGATCGCCGGGAAGATCCGGCCCGACTGCTCAGCAGTCGGCCCGAATCTCAGGGACTACAGCCCGCGGGTGCGCCAGCGCGCCCCCGCGAAGAAGAAGAACTTACCCCGGCTTTCCGACAAGTCGGCAGCCCGCTTGCTCAACTCCTCAACATTGCGGTTGAAGACAGTGGCGCGGAGGTTGTGATACTCCTGCGATAAGTCATTGAAGACAAAGTTAGTATTTGGAACTCGCCAGAGGGAGTTCCAAACCGCCTGCTCAGCAGCCGGCCCGGAACTCGGGGACTACACCCAGTGGGTGCACTGGCGCGCCCCCATAGAGAAAAACAAGAATCAAAAAGAAGAAGGAAAGGGACTCGGACGGCCGTCCGCGCTGCCAGATGCGCCCTGGTGCAAGTTTGAAGGGCGTCGCCTTCAGCGTGCAGCTTCACCTGAACATCCAGAAGCGCTTGATTCAGCGGCCCAGTGCCGCCTCCACGCAACCACCCGATGGGCGCGGCGCTTGTTGCCTCAGCGTCTAGGGCTACCGAGCTGGCGGCGCCGGTCTCCCGAGGTCGCGGCGCCGAGGTCTCCCTCTCAAGATGGCAGCGCACTGGCGAGGCGACTTGGAGAAGCAGCGTCGCCTCGGACTCGTCCGCAGTCGGCGGCTCCGGCGGACCTCCCGGCTGTTTGCCGTGCGGTCTCCCAGACGGTGGTGGAGGCGGCGGTGGCGGCACGAGAGTGTTCGACATAGAAGCCTCGCCGCTCTCCTTCTCCATGATGGGGTTCTCCCGTGCCGGCCTCTCCGGTCTGCCCCGTGAACTTCGGAGGCGGCGGTGCAGACGATAGTGGGGGGACGAGCATCGCCGATCAGTGACGCGCGGCCTCCTCGGCACGCCGTCTCGCCACAAGGGCGGCTTCGGCATCCTCCAGCTTCTTCTGGGCGGAGGCGGCCGCCCTGTCGGCCTCCGCCTTCTCCAGACGTTCGGCCTCCTCCTCCTCACGCTTCTCCCGCGTGACACCTCTTCGCGCCGCCTTGGCCAGCCAGGCCGGCGGAGGAGCCGGCGCTCGACGAGCCGACCCTTGGCTGGTGGCGCGGGGCGACTTCCCCTTCGGCGTCGTCGTCAGGCCAGTCGGCGAAGGTGGCCGAGGGCTTGAAGCCGCCTACTGCTCCTCCTCCGCCATCTTCGGCGTCGGCTTCCATCGCCGCCGCCCCCAAGTCGGGGTCGTCGATGTCGCTGTCCGCACGATCGGGAACATACTCGCGGGGCAGTCTCGTGGCGCCGGCTGCAGGCTGCATAAGGGGATTCTAGCTCAGAAGAAACCGACAAGAGTCTGAAGCCGGAGTCTACCGCAAAGAAGACAAAACAATAGGGGGACGCGACTTACCACTGGTGGGGGGTTGTCACGCGAGTACGGCTCCTTGCCGAACTGCCAGTCCTCCTTGAACTCGCAGTGCGCGATATGGTTCACCAAGTTCGCCACCTCCCTGCGGGGCATCTCCTTGGTGCTCATCCGACTTGGGTCTCGAAGGCCGCTCATCTGACAGATCAGGTGAGGACGGCCTTGGAGCGGGAGAACTCGGCGCGCCACGAAGGCGGCCAGCAAGTCGGCCCCGACGAGACCCTCCGACTGCGTCAAGACTCGGAGTCGCGCTACGGCGGCGGCTCCGGCTGGAGTCAGCGTCTTGACTCGGTGAGACTAGCTGGGGAGCCTCCCAGTTAGGGGGGCAGCGTTGTAAGGCGGCAGGTTGACCCAGTCGCCATCGGAGGCGAGGTTCCTCACGTAGAAATATGAGCGTTGCCACATCTTCACCGACTTGATCAGCGTGATGGGAGGAAAGGGGTTGTCGGCCGTCGAGCGCCGCACTGAGCCGGTACGCCGGCGACGTGCGTGCCGAGCTTAGAAGAGAAGAATTCTCCCCACAGCTCGATGGTGGGGAGAACGCCGAGGAAACCTTCGCACAGAGTGGTGAAGGCGGAGAGCAACACCACCGTATTCGTAGTGAGGTGGTGCGGTTGAAGGCTGTGGAACTCCAAGAACAAGCGGAAGAAGCCGCTCGCCGGCAGCCCTAGGCCACGCATGAGGTGCGAGCGGAAGATGACCCGCTCGCCCTCCTCCGGCGCCGGCCGGATCGCCCCCTCCGGCGCGGCGCGGGCACGCACGAGGTCCGCGCTGGGGAGACGGCGTGTCCGGCGGAGGAACTCGATGTGCTCCTCTTCTACCTCCGAGCCGTCCCACACACCGGAGTGCAAGGCGGAGGCCGCGGCGGAGGAAGAGCTCATCGCCGTGGTGTGGAGTGCTCTCGCTCAACGGCAGAGGCAGGAGGAGAGAAGGCAAGATGAGGCGGGGGAGCGGGGAAGAAGGGCGCGCGTTCTGTGCCGCTCCGCTCCCCCCGCCTACTTATAGCCCTGTGGGCTGAGAAGCCAAGGGGGCGGGCGTGGGATTAACTACGCGCGATGCCCCACGTCGCCCCACAATTTACCCCACTAAGTTACTGTGTGCAGTAACGACGTGGGAAAACCAACCGTCCACGGCCGCAACAGATCCGTTCGTATGCCGAGGCACGATAGTGGCGGGCCCCGCCTGACGGCCCGTCCCGTCGCGCGCGTGGGCAGGCAGACTGTCCTCTCCACGTGGCGCCATGCGATAGGACCGCCCTGATGGCTGTGGGGAAGCGTATCAGGCACGCCGCCTGGTTTCCCGCCGCGACTTTCAAGATGCGGCTCTTCGCTAAAAACATCCGACTCTCGACAGTCGGCCCAAGGGAAGACGGCAGCCGAGTTCTAGAGTCCGCTCCTGGAAGGTTGAAATTGTTGAAGCCCCACAATGCAGCGACCACAGGGCTTCACCAGCTTCGGGGACTACTGTCGGAGTAATGGGCCACGGGTAGGCTAACCCGAGTCCCAGGACCTTTCAAGACATCGGGGCAGGCCGCGCCCCTCAAGCCGAGTCCCAGGAGCGACTCCAAGACAAGCCGAGTCCTAGACGGCGACTCCGAGATAAGCCGACTCCAAGCTGGTGACCTCCAGAGAGGCCGATTATGGAGAGTCGGCCCATGACTCCTCCCTCATCTCGAAGTACGATGCAGGGTACGGTCATGGCGTGGCCGTTCCCCCCTGCTTACGAAGGGCCGGCATGGCTACAATGAGCCATATCGCTGGAAGATCTCCGGCGAGGCGTGGCACTGTTGCCATGCCTGCCCTGACCTCAGCCATAGTGCGCAGCACACTGTGCCCACGACGCCGGCATGTACGACCCGAAGGCGACGGGGCCGCCTGTCAGTGGGTGGGCCGAAGGCGGCCTGAGCGCCCCGAAGACGGACCTGTGGGAGTCGGCCTCCCTGGAGTCGGCCGACTCCTCCCCAGGGCCCCACGAGCCATTAACAAGATAGGATGGGGAATGGCGACAGTGATCGCCCGATAGACGGCGGCACTGTTTCCACGACCCAATGACCAAGCCTGCGTCATCAGGAGTGCCGCTACAGTATCAAGCCTGTCCACGGGACCCGCCAGTCGGCGGGCCCCAGAAGCCGGCGGGAGGACGGCGGCCTGAGAGACAGACGGCTGGGACCCGCGCCCAGCCGGATTACTATTGTACCCCCGGGGGGTAGGCCTATATAAACCTCCCGGGGCACCCATGCAAAGGGTTCGGACCTAGATAGAGATAGACCAGATAGCATAGGGAGGAGGGAGCTAGCCTTGCCCTCTCCTGCCTCCCGAAACAGCTCCAGGAGCACCATTGTAGTCACTTTGCCTTAGTGATCATGCGGAGACCCCGCAGAGCAGCAGTAGGGGTGTTATCTCCTAGGAGAGCCCTGAAGCTAGGTAAGTTCCGCCGGCATGCATGTCTTCGCCTCATCCCGCTTCCAGGCACCGGCGACGTTCTACTCGCTCCCACCATGATAAGCCATCCTTTGGCATATGTCGTATCCAACCCCCGACAGGGCGGGTCCTGCCTTCAAGCTCGGCCTTGAGCAGCTCTAGATCCAGGCGGTGCCCCTCGGCCAGATCAGCATGCACCTTCGCCACCCTCTCCTCCACCTCCAGCTGGACCTGGGCTTCTCGGGCGGTGACCACATCCTCAGCCGCTGCAGCCTAGCACTCCCTCACCTCCAACCTCTCCAACGCCATGCTATGCTCCACGGCCTCCAACGCCAGGTCATCATGGCGCCTCATGAGCTCCGCCTCGGCAAAGGTCGCTTCGTGTGGTGAAGAGGCCAGAAGGGTGCACTGCTCCTAAACTTCTTGCTCAAGGGCAACATTTGAAGACAGAAGCTCCCGCTCCCGCTCCTCGGCCAGCTTGCGATGGCGGATGGGGGCTCTAGCCTCCTCCATGGTGCGGGTGCAAGCCTCGCGAGAAGTTGCAAGTGAGGCGGCCGCAAGCGTGTCGGCCTGGTCGCACTAAAGTTTCCCGAGGTTGATGGCAACCTTCAGCTGCTGCCGCTCATGCGCCAGGTGGCGGGCCTCTGCCTCGAGCCTGGTGTCGACATTAGCAAGCTCCCCACCAAGCCGGACTGTCGCATGCGTTGCCTCACCGAAGAGCTCGAAGCAGACGGCACTGCACCTGCGTGCAAGCGCCAACGCATCACCAAGATCTTCTTTAGCCCTAGAGGCTGCCGAGGGGGCATTGGGCGTCTCGGCTGCCTCCGGCCGGGGGCTGGCTGGTGTAGCCCCGCAACCTGAAGATGAAGGCCGCCCAAGAGGCACCCACTTGCTAGCAACGACCAGAGGAAGGATTGCCGATGTGTCCCCCCGTCCTACAGGCCGGGCCATGGCGAAAGGAAGTAGGAAGCTCGAGCCCGGGCCCCCCTTGTGGCACCCCGGCGTCCGGAGTCGGCCTCGTGCCCTGGGCAGAGCCAGGGCACCAGTGGCTCTGTGCTGAGGTCAAGCCAGAATCCTTGGAAGCGCTAGCCTTCTCAGGTTTCGTCGTCACGGGAACCCTGCAAGACCTTGGTCAGGAAAGAACGTGGCGCGCAAGGAATCGGGAGCGAAGGTACATACTCATCTGCAGCCACATATCTCCTCAGCTTCAGCGGTCGGCGGGTGCCGTCACTGCAGCCACGGAGATCCCTTCATCTTCTGGAGCGATTCAAGGCTCGGGAGGGGCCGACCAGGCCCCAACGGGAAACCCTCGGGAGGAGGAGTGTTCGGTGAGGCATCTGGCGCGGAGGCCCTAGGAGCAGGAGCGCCTGGCGGGGTGTTCTGGGCGACGTCTCTGGAGCCATCGGAGGGCGCCTCACCATCGGCAGCCAACTTGAAGCCATCACCCCGAGCTTCATGAGCCTCTGCCTCCGGAGCATAGGGTTGTGCTGACCCTGCGGTGGCCCCCTTCTGGGTCTCTGGAGCCCCGATCCCCCGGGCCCCCAGCAGCGCCAGGCCTCCAGAGGAACCCTCAACAGCTGCTGATGGCGGGAGCCCCCTACTTCCACACTTGGGGCGCATGCAGCAGGATTGAGCAGCAGGGGAGTCACGAGGACGGGGTTCTCACGAGGCCCCTCAAGGCCCTCCGGGCGCACCCCCCACTCATCGAGTAGGGACATCTGTCCCACGAAGACCGTCTTGTTCGAGCATTGATAGAGGAGGTAGTCATCTCCTAGAAGGTCGACGGGCTCGGATTCACCCGTCAGGAGCTCAAGCACCATGCTCAAGGTCTCGACGGTCAATGACAGCTCCTGCAGCCTCATGGGATCCTCGACACCAGCAAGGTCCCACATCGAGCGAGAATGGCGCTGGAGAGGGGCGACGCGCTGCCTGACGAATTCCTTCACCACCATCGGCGTTGTCACCTCCAGCCCCTGCAGCCTTGCCAACCTCTTCCAGATGCAAGTAAGGCACCTATCTGAGAGCTTCACGTGCCCCCAACTGGAGTTGGGTGTGGCCGGCGCCCGAGGAGTCAGGAGCAGGGGGCTGCACGTGCCAGCATCCATAAGCAGCCACTACTTCCGAAACCCCTTCGCAGCGGGCGAAGGATCGAAGTCGATCCCCGAGCCGACGGTTGCGGCCACGGCTTCGAAGGTCGCGCATCCTGAGCATTTGCGAGCATCGACCAGCCGGAGCAAGAAGAAATGGCAAAACAGGGCCACAGAAGGAGTAATGCCGACCATGGCCTCGCAAAGGAAGGCGAAAACGGCAAGGAGGATGACGGAGCGAGGATCCAGATGCAGTAGGTGGATATGGTAATGCGAGATTATGACATTGAAGAAGGGAGAGAAGGGGGGAATCAGACCCGCGAAGAGAGCGTGGAGATAGATGGGGGTCTCGGTGGCGCTCATCTCACCCACAAGCCAAGACGCAGGACGAGCGGTCATTGCCTTCCACTCGTTGGAAGCGGCTGCAAGGGCATGGCGGACCTTGTCTAGCCCCTCCTGATTGATCACCATCGACCGCTCAAGAGCTGGCTGCAAGGCCGACGAGGGGCCCGGCCGGGGCGCGCGGCTTCCCCTTCTTCCTCCTCTACCGCGGGGCCATGACAGAAGCTGGGAAGGGGGCGAGGCGCTGACGCCGGATCTGCGTGCGGAGCTACAAGACTGGGAGAAGAAGAAGCGAAGGCCAAGCGTGACAACCTGCTCTGGCAACGGGCGACCACTAGGCCTGGCGGATATCAAGGCGGCACGGGGAAGTGGAGACGCCCACGTCCCATCAATCACCACGTGTCATCAAGGCCGCAGGCGGTTAGGGCCCGCGGCGCTCTGCACTTGCCCTTTGGCTTCGCCTGGAAGCTAAGTCCGAGCGTGCCTTGGGCCCGGGGGCTACTATTGGCATTCTGGATATGGGGGTATCCAGACTCGCCTACCTGCGGCCCACCACGTGGCTCCATCACTACAAAAAAATACACTTCCGTGATGATACATGTTTGTCACAGTAGGTCGCGTTTTTTGTCATGCATGTACATCCATGATGATTTTATGACAGAATCAAGATAGTCATACCTGTGTTGTCGTAGAAGTGTTCCATGACATTACCAAATTTATCATCACGGAAGTGTCCACTTCCATGATGATAAATCGTGCTTCACAGAAGTGCTTTCGTCAAGGGTGACCGACACATGGCATCCACCATAACGGGACGCCGTTAACCGCCGTTAACCTATCGGGTCCAGTTTTTGGATCCGAGAACCCGCTAACATCCATGGCCAATGTCGATTTTCCACGTGTAAAATTCTCATTGGCTGATGGATCCACGCGTTAGCTCTGCATTGGCATAGGTGTCACTCATCCAATGGTCGAGATGGGCCTATGATATGTTGACACATGGACCGGCCCAAAAGTGGCCCATAAAGTTTAAATGGGCCGGCCCAACCAAAGGCCCATAAGATTTAGCAAACCATAATGGGTCGGCCCAGCTAAAGGCCCACAAGATTTTGCGGACCATAATGGGCTGGACCAGCTAAAGGCCCACAAGATTTTGTAGACCATAATGGGCCGGCCCAGCTAAAGGCCCACAATATTTAGCGGACCACAATGGGCCGACCCAGCTAAAGGCCCACAAGATTTTGCAGACCATAATGGGCCGGCCCAGCTAAAGGCCCAACATTCTCTGTCAAACCGGCCCATCAATGGCCTGTCCTGAACTTGTCATCATTGCGGCCCATGGTCACTTCTATCCCGTTAACAGTCTGCTAAGTAATTGGGCTGAATTATGGTCCGGTGTATTTCCGGCCTATTAAAGGTCCTGCTTCATTTGGGCCCATTTACAGGCCATCAAAACTTTCGGCCCATAAACAACCATGAAGGATTTGGGTCATATTTGGCCATGTCTGACATTCGGCCTGTTAGAGGCCCACTATAGATTTGGGCCACTTTTGGCCTGCTGTCATTTTCGGCCTGTTAACGCCGGACGAAAACCATGGGCCATATGTGGCCCAAAGTCATATCGGGCCCATTAACGGCCCATATAAAAATGACAATAATCTAGCCCGACCGAAGTTCCGGCCTATTAAAGGCCCGTGTATTAGGTCGGCGCATTTACGGCCCATCTTAATTTTGGCCTGTCAAAGATCCGCATCGTAAATGGGCCACCATTTCGGCCTGCTAAGACCAGTGGGTTATTTGGCACAATCAGGGCCCAATCCCACTTTCGTTCTATTAAAGGCCCATGTTTTTTATGGGCTCGAGATATTTACACCTATAAATGGCCTATTTTTACTGAGGGCCCAAATTATGTTTAGGCCTGTTAAAGGCCCACTATGGGCACAGGCCTACCAGAAAAATATGAAAGCTTATGCTGATTTAGGCCCAGATATTTTTAGTGGGCTACATGCCAATTTCGGCCCGTAATCGTTTTTAGCCCAATTGGAATGGGCCCGACGAATGTTGGCATGTTGGGATCCTACGAAGCTTTCGGTCGAATACATTACTAAGATAAACCTACACTATACAAAAACAGCGTCGTAATTACTGCAGCCTATGGTAGCATCATAAATGTTGTATCACAACAAAATAAATTCCAACCATACAACAAAAGGCCTATTGGCATAAAGTTTACAGTCCTTCCAGATAAAAGCACCATGCGATGTATAGAAGCACAGATCATTTGACCTGAGTGCTAATGTTTCAGGCTGTAGAATCTGATGGAGCAGCACGATCTTCACCTTTTTTCTGCCATTGCTCTTGAACAACGAGGCGAATGTCTAATAGTCTGGTTTCAAAACCATTCATATCTTGATGACATTTGTCAACCACTATTCTTGTTTCTGAAACGACGTCCATTAGGGATTGGACTTGTGTCTGGAGCATAGATATATCACTCTATCTAGCAGGAAGATTTTGTTCAGTAGGCAATTTGGACGAGGTTACCTTGACAACCAACCCAGAATTATGCAGGAAGGTGCTTTTTGCACTGTTAGTGGAGATATACTGACACACTGCAGCAAGAGGTGACATTGTGCCTGTGGTAGCCTCGGCACCTTCAGGTGGTTGTGGTTGTTCAATCATTTGTTCCATAGCTTCCTGAAAGTTTGAACTTGTAGATTAGTGTACCAGATAAGTTACTAATGAGATAAAAACAAACAAAGTAGGTTAAACGTTTATACATAACTTGTTTTGGTGAACTACTGTAATACATTAGCATGTATTGTAGTGCCAACTATATAATAAAATCACTTTCGGAACATATGTCCATGTAGCATGCCTACTTTATTGTCTATTTCCTCACATTCGTTGACATCTAAGGATAAAAAGACATGGTTCAGAGTAGGATGAACATAGTATGACATCATTCATATCATGGGCAAACAGATATAAAACAAACATGCTATTTTATCATTATGTGCGCACATGAACATAACAACTAGATTACAGATCAAGACCAAAAGAATATCCTTCATCTCTTTTAAACCATGTAAGGTGAAATGATACGTTAAGATAACTGTGTATAAAAGTGAACAGAGTAACTAACATTGGCTGCAAACCAAGTTGTTAAATTAACACATCACAGTACCAATCAGTTCAAAGGCAGGAGGAGTAAGGACTTACAACAGCGGCTTGAACTGGTGTGCTCATGCCCTTCATCTTGCTGATGTGGCAATCCTTAAAGATTTGCACTGCATTCGGTTCAGGTTCTTTTTGGTCCGCACGGGCTTTCCTCTGTATTTGGAATAAGTCAATATAGATACGATAATATGGCACAAAAAAAGAAGGAAGTAGCAGCTATTTACAAGAGCTTCGCAGTGTGCAATATAGCTACGAGATCCTGTTGCTCACTTTAGAACGGTTGGTTTTGTTCTTCAAACACTTAGCCTAGAATAAGATACACTTGTAAGGCACATACATAAATACAAGTTCAATATGTGGTCTGATCAAATATATATAGCCTACCTGATACTTTGGATCAGACCAGTGTTTAATGAGGGTTGTCCAGTCTTCATCTGTAATATATTCCACTGGAGATGTTTGGGCGATTTCATTTTTAGCCTTGCCTTCAAAGTGAGATTTTCTAAGGTGGTACCAATACTGTCGCAGAGAAGACTGAAAAACATGAGTGCATGCTTGTTTAGTTGCATCATCTTTTGGATCCAACTTGAACCTCATCTGGTGAAAAAAGATTGTGAGTCTTATTAGGAGGAAGCTAGAAAGTATGGGACAGAGCAAGACAATATTACTAATTCCGATGAATAACATTACTTATGGATAAATGGTCAAGGAAGGTGTTAAACTTGGTATTATCTTTCTCATTCCTATACTGGATCCACGTTGGGAGGATACGTGCATGACACCTAACGGCAACGGCTGCCTCTGATACTAACTTGGCTGACTCTGTAGCATCACGTGGCCTTTTTAAACTTGCCTCAAAATGGATCTCCATTCTTCCTCCTTGAGATTTTGTTAATCTGTCAAGCATTATCCCTGATGTTTGTTTCCGCTTGCGCCATGGTGCTAGTTCAACAACGAATATGGAAAGTGTTAGTGTACATCAAACTATGAGAGTACATATAAAGGAGCATGCAACTGTAACTTCACTCGGTCAGGTACCGTCTTGGTGTTGATGCTCATGAGGTTCATCTGATCTTGCCAAGTCCTATTGTGTCAGTAGTGCTTCGGAAGTAGTGTTAGGTGTGAAGGCAGCTTAGGAACTGGCCAGTTCCGGAGCAAGCGAACGAGTAACTCATTGAGATGCTGGTACAGTTGAAGTGGATGCTACAGCTGGTGGAGAGGTGATACTATGTTTGTAGATTTAGCCGGTGGACTTGGACCTTCTACTGCACTATAAGTACCAGCAGAATCTCGACGGCAGATCCTTTTCCGTTTCATCCGATGAGTAACAACACTCCCTACTATATTATTTTCCTTGCTCTTTTTTGAATTTGCCATGTCAAGCCGTACCCACAACACAAAAGAATAAAATCGCTCTTCAGAACTCATTGATGCATGATACAGACAAGCAATACTTTGATGTAAGACAACCGTATGAGGATGCAGTATGTAAGAAAAACAGGACGGCATGACATATTCACGGCTACGATGTGCAAACTAAGCAGAAGGATTTTCAAGAAAATAGAAGTAATGCAAGCTAGACACCATATGAAAGATGCAACCAATATTACTCTGCCAAGTTAAAAGTGTCTTGTCATAAGTGGCAATTCGAAAAATTAGAAGCAGTACAACATAGAAATCAATGCAAGATGCAACCACTATCAAACTGCCATGTTAAAAGCATCCAATCATGAGTGACTGATGCGGGATACACAACATCAGTACTTTGATGTAAGAACATGGTATGATAGATAGATGCAGTGTATTCTAGACACAGAAAGCCATGTAATATGCACATGTATAACGTATAAACTCAGCAGGTGCAATTTAATCAAAATAGAAGAAAATACAGGCTAGACAACATATGCAACATGAAACCAATTATCACACTGTCAACTTAGAGCAAGCACCTGCGATGGTGGAGTACGGGAGATGAACTCATCATGTAGACTTGGGACTTCAACTTCATTAGTAGTAGCAGTGGCAAATCTAGAGAGTCTTTGTTTGCATCGGTGCAGAGGACCACCAACATCCCCTAACTTACTATTTTCCTTCCTATTTTCTGATATTGCCTTATGAAGTCAGAACAACAAGAAGATAAATAAAATTAGCTCTGCATAACTGGATGATGCATGATACAGACGAACACTACTTTGATGTAAGGCAAGCACACGATAGGAGGATGGAATATATACAAAAAAAGACATCATTTCATATTCACACGTACGATAGGAGGATGGAATATGTATGAAAGAACAGTAAGCGGAAGGCATTTCAACAAAATTAGAAGAAATGAAAGCTAGGCACCATATGAACATGCAACCAATATTACTCTATTAGGTAAAAAGTGTCTCATCGTAAGTGTCATTTCAAGAAATTAGAAGCAGTACAAGCTAGAATACAATGCAAGATGCAACCTACATCACAGTCCCAAGTTAAATGTGTCTTATGGGTAAGTGACCGTTGCAGGTATAAGTTGTAAGCTACGCAGATGCAATTCAACATAATCAGAAGCAATACAGACTAGACATCATACGGAAAATGCAACCACATATAACAGTTCCAAGTAAGAGCAAGCACCTGTGATGGTGGAGTAGGGGAGATGTGCTCATCATGTACACGTATGTTCCAGAAATAGGAACATGTGTCATATTCACATGCATTATGTGTAAAGTAAGCAGATGCAATTCAAGTTAGAAGCAATACAAGCTAGACATCATACGCAACATGCAACCACATATAATAGTGCCAAGTTAGAGCAAGCACCTGTGATGGTGGAGTAGGGGAGATGTGCTCATCATTTACACAGCTACGTTGACTGTCCAGCCTTGTGTTGTCTTGCGAATCTTGTTGGGAGGATGGGGGAGTAGAATCTGTAGAGACCCCATGTTCGAGTTGCTCCGAAGGACCACCATCATCCTTTGCCAGACTAATTTCCTTCAGCTATAATGATTTTGCATTGTGAAGTCAAACCGATAAGAAAAAGGAATAAAATTCGCTCTTCAGAACTCATTCATGCATGATACTGACGAACACTACTCGGATGAAAGGCAAACAAATGATGCGAGGATGGAATATGTATGAAAAACAGGATGGCATGACATATTCACACCTATGATATGGTAACTAAGCAGAAGGCATTTCAACAAATTAGAAGCACTGCAAGCTAGACACCATATGAAAGATGCAACCAATATCACTCTGCCAAGTTCAAACTATATGGCGTTTCAACAGATTAGAAGCGGTACATGCTAGAAATCATATGCAAGACACAACCAATATCACAGTGGTGACTTAAATGTGCCTTATCATAAGTGACTGATGCGGGATATGCAAGAACAGTAGTCTGATGTAGAAACAGGAACACGTGTCATATTCACATGCATTATGTGTAAAGTAAGCTAATGCAATTCAACAAAGTTAGAAGCAATACAAGCTAGACATCATACGCAACATGCAACCACATATAATAGTGCCAAGTTAGAGCAATCACCTGTGATGGTGGAGTAGGGGAGATGTGCTCATCATCTACACATCTACGTTGACTGTCTAGCCTTGCGTTGTCTTGCGAATCTTGTTGGGAGGATGGCGGAGTAGAATCTGTAGAGAACCTCCGTTTCAGTTGCTCGGAAGGACCACCACCATCCAATGCCTTGCCAATTTCCTTCAGCTTTATTGATTTTGCATTGTGAGGTCATACCGATAAGAAAAAGGAATATAATTCACTCTTCAAAACTCATTCATGCATGATACTGACAAACACTACTCAGATGAAAGGTGAAAGTGCAACTATCCCTGGGTGGTTTTGGTAATTCCTAACAACATATAGCTCATTGAGCTAATGCTATTTCAAGATAAATATTTCAAGAAAGCTCAATGATTGGCATGGCATGGATGAGAAAATTGGATCCCTCAAAATGCTAAGGACAAAAGGATTGGCTCAAGCTCAAAGCACAAGACTCTACATTTTCTATTTTAGTGATCCAAGATCACATTGAGTCTATAGGAAAAGCAAATACTATCAAGAAGGGATGAGGTGTTGCTTAATGAGGTTTTTGCTCAAAATGCTTACTGATATGCTCCAAAGCCCTCAACTACTTTCTCATATCCACATATGACCCAAACCAAAAGTCAAACTCGGCCCCACCGATTCTTTCTATCCGGTGCCACCGAGTTCAGATGTCATAGCCACTGCCACAAACCCTAGTCTTTTCGGTCTCACCGATAGGGATCTCAGTCTCACCGAGATGGGATTGTAATATCTCTATTTCCTTTCGTAACATTTCGGTCCAACCGAGATGAGCGATCGGTCCCACCGAGATTGCAATGCAAACTCTCTGTTTCCCTTTCGTAACATTTTGGTCTAACCGAGATGAGCGAATCAGTCCCACCGAGTTTGCCTGACCAACTCTCTGGTTAGCTTATTACCAAAATCGGTCCCGCCGAGTTTGTGTAATCGGTCTCACCAAGATTACGTTATGCCCTAACTCTAACCACATTGGTCCCACCGAGTTGACATGTCGGTCCCACCAAAAATCCAAACGTTCACATTATTTGCTATATCGGTCTGACCGAGTATCACAATTCGGTTCACCGAGATTGGTAAGTTGTGTGTAACGGTTAGATTTTGTGTGGAGGCTATATATACCTCTCCACCCACTCTTCATTCATGGAGAGAGCCTTCAGAACATGCCTACACTTCCAACATACATTTTCTGAGAGAGAACCACCTACACTTGTGTTGAGGTTAAGATATTCCATTCCTACCACATGAATCTTGATCTCTAGCCTTCCCCAAGTTTCTTTCCACTCAAATCTTCTTTCCACCAAATCCAAATCCTGTGTGAGAGAGTTGAGTCTTGGGGAGACTATCATTTGAAGCACAAGAGCAAGGAGTTCATCATCAACACACCATTTGTTACTTCTTGGAGAGTGGTGTCTCCTAGATTGGCTAGGTGTCACTTGGGAGCCTACGACAAGATTGTGGAGTTGAACCAAGGAGTTTGTAAGGGCAAGGAGATCGCCTACTTCATGAAGATCTACCCTAGTGAGGCAAGTCCTTCGTGGGCGACGGCCATGGTGGGATAGACAAGGTTGCTTCTTCGTGGACCCTTCATGGGTGGAGCCCTCTGTGGACTCGCGCAGTCGTTACCCTTCATGGGTTGAAGTCTCCATCAACGTGGATGTACGATAGCACCACCTATCGGAACCACGACAAAAACATCTGTGTCTCCAATTGCATTTGCCTTCTCAAACTCCTCCCATGTACCTTCATATGTAATTGTTTTACATTCCGCTGTTATACTCTTAGAATTGCATGTGTAGGTTGATTGCTTGACTTGTGCTAAGTTGCTAAAATCTGCCAAGAACTAAAATTGGGAAAAGGCTAGATTTTTATTTGGTCAAGTAGTCTAATCACCCCCCCCTCTAGACATACTTTCGATCCTACAAGTGGTATCAGAGCTTTGGTATCCATTTGCTTTGACTTCCATAGCTTTTGGTAGTCATAGCCTTGGTTTCACAACCTAGGAGAGTATGGCGTCTAGCAAGGGAAATTACCACCATAGAGGTCCTTACTTTGATGGTACTAATTTTGCTAGTTGGAAACATAAGATGAAAATGCATATTCTTGGACATAACCTCGGCGTTTGGGCTATTGTGTGTATTGGCTTGCAAGGTGAATTCTTTGATGGGAGAGAACCGAATCGTGAAGCTACCGCGGAAGAGTTGAAGATGCTGCAATACAATGCTCAAGCTTGTGATATCCTCTTCAACGGATTGTGCCCCGAAGAATTCAACAAAATCAGCCGTCTTGAGAATGCAAAGGAAATTTGCGATACTTTGATTGACATGCATGAAGGTACCGACTTCGTCAAGGAATCCAAATTGGATGTGCTTGAAAGTCAACTTGACAAGTTCAAAATGAAGAATGGTGAAGGTGTCGCTGAAATGTACTCTAGGCTTGCTCTCATCAGAAATGAGATTGCCGGCTTAGGAAGTGAAGAGATGAACGACAAATTCATCATCAAGAAGATCCTAAGAGCCTTGGATGGAAAATATGATACCGTGTGCACATTGATCCAAATGATGCCCAATTACAAAGATCTCAAGCCAACGAAAGTCATTGGAAGAATTGTTGCTCATGAGATGTCACTCAAGGATAAGGAAGAGCTCCACAACAAGTCAAGTGGTGCTTACAAAGCCTCATGTGAATCTCCCACATCATCAAGTGAGAATAAAACCTTCAATGAAGAATTGAGCTCAATGGTGAAGAACTTCAACAAGTTCTACAAGAGTAGGAGCAAGGAAAAAAGTTCCAAGTCAAGGTCCTACAATGACAAAAGATCTTCTAGTCATGAGCGTAATTGCTACAATTGTGGAAGACCCGGACACTATTCCAATGAGTGTACGACTCCCTACAAAAGAAGAGAAGATTCTCCAAAACGAAGAAGTAGAAGATAAGAATCACCATCAAGAGAAAGAAGGAGTAGAGATGATCGTTATGAACGAAGAACATCCCGTAGAAGCAAGGATTCGGAAAGGAAGGACAAGTCATCAAGGAGCTACAAAAAACGAAGACATCAAGCTCATGTTGGTGAATGGGTATCCGGCTCCGACTCCGACCATCACTCCGAGAGAAGCTATCACTCCGACTCAGAATATACTCAAGATGAAGGTGTTGCGGGTCTAGCACTTGTGTCAACCAACTCCTACGACATATTTGACTCACCAAATGAAGGACTTGGAAGATGCTTCATGGCTAAAGGCCCAAAGGTATCACACCTCGAGTATGTTGATTTCAGTAGTGATGAAGATGACTTGTTAGGTGATGATGACTTACTTGTTGACAACTCTAGTGATGAATACTATGATGAAACGTCAAATGATCATGCTAATCAAGATAAAATGAATGACAATGATAAGGAGAAGATTGAGCTCCTAACTAAAGAACTAAACACTCTTAAGTTAGCTCATGAAACTATCTTAGGAGATCATCGAGAACTTTTAAGGACTCATGATAAGTTACGCTTTGGAAAGCTCAACCTTGAGCAAGAACATGAGTTTTTAAAAGCTATCAATGATGATCTTCGCAAGAAAAGTTCTTCTTACATTGCCAAGCGTTTACTCTTATCTACTTACATGCCTCAAGTCAAGTCTAGTAACAAGAACAAGAAAGATTCTTCCTCTAGTAGTAACAATAATCATGCTAAATCCAATGTTGTTGCTTCTAGTAGTTCTCTTGATTCCACTAATGATTCTCTTAGCCAAGTTACACTTGAGCAAGAAAATAGCCTTTTGAAGGGAATTATAGAGAAAGGTGTTTACAAGAGCCTTGCCGGGGGTAAGCAATTCGAGGAAATTGTACGCAAGCAAGGAAGGCACCGGAAGAACCAAGGTGTTGGTTTTGAATGAAAGTTCAATGCCAATGGAGTTGAGTGGGAAGAAGATCAATACCCCAAGACGAAGTTTGTTCCTCAACAAGAGAAGTATGATCCTACTTCTTTCAAAGGGACACAAGCTCAAGATGATCTTCCACCACAAGACCACAAGCAAAAAGGCAAGGACAAGCTTCAAGAGGAGATTGATGCATTTGAAGAAGCTCCTAAGGCCTTGGTCAAGTGGGTTCCTGAATGCCTCTTTCTTGTACTAATTAATGTGTATGGTCTAGTCTTTCCAATGCCTCCTTCCTTGCCGCCAATGCATGCCAGATGGAGAGTAAGCAAGCTACCTTGCTTGCATTGCATTCGTTAAACGGTAGCTTCCCCAAGGATTCCCATCAAGATGATGTGGATCCTCAAGAAGAAGAACTAGAGAGTTCTTGAGGGTGACTCCGCCAACATACTTCGCTCTTATCATTTTGGCAAGAACGAGTGCAATCAACTTCCACATCTTGCACTAGTTCATGGAGTCACAAACCCTCTTGTTGGTAAGACAAGGGACAAGGTAACCTAATGCTTTCATAGATATCATCTTGTGTGTGTGAATCACTCTATGTCTATGGATATCCTTGGTTGTTCCTTGTGGGACTAACCTGTGTAGGTATTGAAAGTGCAACTCACTCCAATGGATTGCTCCAAATGATCTACATCAACATTGAGCATCCACATCTTGAACACCTACATTAAGTCATCATCGACAAAACCCAAGGTTATTTCAACCCTCTTAGGGGGGATCTCACATCTAGGGGGAGCTTTACTCTAAGAATTGAGCTAAAGCAACTCTAATGGTGTGATCACAACAATGCTTTATGTAAAAGTGGTAACCCCACTTGTGCTTAAATGATGATATGACCTATGATCAAATGTTTTCATTTGACTCCTAAGTCAATATACTCATATATAGATGACCTAGTCATCTCCAATAGCATTATAGATGCTAGAATTGTGTGTGCATGCTCTCTCACATATTTCATTTGCCATTTTATTGTGTGAGCATGTTGGTTGCATATTTTACTCATTCGAGGACATCCACTTGTAGTTTTGATTGTTTGGTTCCTTTTCTTTTGCCAAGTGGATGGACAAGAATGCCTAAGAACCTTCTCTAGCTATCTATGCTCTTCTTGTCTCAAACTCTATTCATGCTACATCACAAAGTTTGATCAAGTCAGATTTGAACCACTCTGTGTGAGGAGCACTCGGAGTTCCCGATTCATCATAGAGTTAATCTTCCAAAACCTCTTTGTGCGTTTCAGTCTAACCGATTCATCCATTTCGGTCATACCGAGATCACTAAGTTGATCTAGGTTTTCAATCTCGGTGCAATCGATTTGAACTTTTCGGTCACACCGAGTTGCAGCAACTGCTTGCAGTTATGCATCTCGGTGCCACCGAGTTGTTCCACTCGGTCACACTGACAAGATCAGGCTATATATACTCACGGGTCAAATTTTGGAAAATATTCCGAAACCCTTCGCCCGCGCTCAGCCTGCCTTGCCTCATCAGGTCTTCGGATCGTCCTCCTCATCGCCAGTGACCTCCCGCCGCTGGTCTCTGCCGCCGTCAACGGCATTCTGCCCCGCCGTTGCCGCCATAGCAAGTCCATCGCCGCATTAGGGTATGGATTTGAAACTTTGTGCTATTCTTAACTCCGATTCCTAGAACATTGCATTGCCATGAATCTTGCCACGTTTGAAATCTTCCTATCCAGCAAAACTACTCTGTAGATTAGTCTTGGATTGAAAATTTAGGGTTAGGTTGCCGCTGAATTCATCTCGGACTGACCGAGTTGTAGATATCGGTCTCACTGATTTGGCTTAGGCCATTGCACATGTGATTCTCGGTCTGACCGAGAATTGCAAATCGGTGTGACCGAGATCGATTCTCTATGAAACCCTAGCAGTCTTGGTGCCACCGAACTGTGACTCGGTCTTACCGACTTCACTAGTTTAGGTTCGAAAGGCTGCTTCGGTATGACCGATTTTACAAATCGGTAGCTCCAAAATGCTTTCTGTGGAAAACTAAAACTAAGTTTTTGACTCAATTTTGTTTTGCAAAAACCTCTGTGCTTTGTGATGCTCATCTACTCTGCCTCATCTACATCTATTCACAGGGTCTGCTGTCAGAGTTTGCATCATGTCAGATGAGAGTGACAGTCAGAATAAGTCTGAGGAGCAAGTTCAGATGAGTGAGGGCACTAGTCCCTCCAGTACCTCAGATGAGGGTAGCAGGAGCACACCTAGTAACTTGCCCAAGGCAGCTACTAGGACAAGGAAGAAGAGAACCTCAGAATCTGAAGATGAGGACTATGTGGCTGTTGAGGATGAGGCCACTTCTAAGAAGAAGGTGTTGAAGAAGGAATATGGCACAGCTGCTGCCA
Organism: Triticum dicoccoides; assembly: GCF_002162155.2. Lineage (NCBI taxonomy): Eukaryota > Viridiplantae > Streptophyta > Magnoliopsida > Poales > Poaceae > Triticum > Triticum dicoccoides. The sequence continues at coordinate 495,136,566 of NC_041385.1, forward strand.
CAAAGCCAGGTATGAAGACTAAAGCACCTGCAAGAAGAGCTCCCATGTCTAAAGCCAGAGCCTCTACTCAAGTAACTTTGGAATATGAACCCAAAGGGGCTGCTCTAGAAGGGAAGAAAAGGAAATAAAGGGTCAAGAATACTATGGCCAGAGTTGTTGGAAATCCCTCAATGATGGAAGAAGAGGAAGAGGTTGCTGCACCAGCACCTAAAGCTCAGAAGCTAATGGGATATGCAATAAGATCAAGGGCTGCTCCATCTAAGCCCAAAGATGCTCCCAAGGCTGCTGCTCCTAAGCCCAAGTATGCACCTAAGAGGAACACCGGGAGTATTCCAGCTGAAGAGAAGAACAAGGCCCCAGTGCCTGAGGCTGCAAATGATGAAGAAGATGACACACTTGTCTTGAGAAAGTTGAAGCCCAAGATGCCTGACCACAATGATGTACATCCAGTAGCAGAGGACATGAAGCTCAGGAAGGATGCAGGACTGAGACTACGGAGACAGTCTGATCCCTATGCTGTCAGAAGAAGAACTGCAGTGGACTACAGGTTCCACACTAAGGAACAACAGGATTTCTATGAGACAATTTTGCTTGACAAGAAGACCATAGTATGTGACATGAAATGGGTTGACTGGGAGTACATCAGAAAGAATGAAGATCACTATCCAGGAGTATATGAAAACTTCAATGCTTGTGGAGTTGATGACTTAATTGGCTAGAAGCTCACCAAGTGGAATGATGAGCTCATCATGCAGTTTTACTCCACATCTCACTTCTACCCAGATGGGAAGATTGTCTGGATGTTTGAAGGTACTAGGTACCAATCCATAGTTGAAGAATGGGTTGAGTTGATAAATGCTCCAAAGGAGAATGAGGATGACTTGGATGTATATGCCAAGAAGAAGAAAGACCACAACTCCATGGCTAGTATGTACAGAGAGATCCCAGATGCTGCACTAGAGACACATAAGTTTGGATCTTAACAATACCTGTTGTCAGGATTGCCTACTATCAACTGGATCTTAAGGCACACTCTGCTGCCCAAGTCAGGTGATCACAAGATGATCAGAGGCCATGCAATCAACTTTCTGCATATATTTGATGTGCCTCAGAAATTCAAAGTCATGAGTCTGATTGTGGAAACAATCAAAAGGACTGCTGCTAATCAGGAGAGATCTTGTGGATATGCCCCACACATTCAGGAGCTCATAAACTCCAAGATGGGCACATGCACATATCTTTTGGACAAGGAGCACCTGCCCATCTACCCTGATTTTGAGGACAACACCATTGTGATGGATGAAAATGAACCATCATCTGTGCAAGCACAAGAGAAGAAAGAGAAAGCAAGGGCTGAGAAAGCTGCTAAGATGCGAACTGCTAAAGAGGCATCTCAAGTGTTCGTGAAGAGCAAGCAAGATCAGCTTGGCTACTTGATTGCCGCCAACTTGAGGATTGAGAAGGGCTTGGCCACCCTGACTCAAAACCAGGAGAGCTTGGAGAGAATCATAGAGCAGAAATTCTATGATCTTGATGTCAAGGTCACTGAGATCCCGTCAGTTTTTGAGCAACTTCAGGAGGAAGTGGAGGAGAAGAAGGGCAAGTCTACGACAGATGAATTTGCTAGAGTGCCCAAAGGATAGATATCTGCTGCAGTGCATGTTCCAGACACCAGAGCTACATCATGTGCACCAGCTACAGCTTCAGTACCACCAGCTCCAGCAGCCACTCCACCAGCTCTAGCTACATCGACTGATGCTTTCGTCCTTGGAGTCATCTCTACACCACCTCATGAAGACCAAGCCTGAGAGTTGTTTAGCACTATGCATTTTTTGTGAACTTTTTGGTAACTTGTTGCCAAAGGGGGAGAAAAATGTCTAGATCATAGCCTTCAAGAGAGAGTGTTGCTTTTGATCTCTCTTGTTTTTGGTGGTTGAACTTCATTATTTGTGTGTCTGCTTGTTACATTATGCCTTTTGTGAGATACTTGGATGATCATGCATGTGTTTGATCATATGCTATGCTACATTAATGCTTGTTGGATGATATTATCTCTTATATTCTCATATGATCATTCATTTTGCTTGGTGATGAGTGCATGTGTTCAATCATTATCATTTTGAGCGCTCCACCAAGATGTATGTGACATGGAAGACTAACCCATGATCCTAACTCATTATGCATTTGCAGTCCAAAGAAAATTTTAAATAATGCACAAATTTAGGGGGAGCTATTGCTTTTCAAATACTTCTCAAAGCGACAATGTTTTTCAATCTTATTATCATTTGTTGAAGCTTTGATCTATATGTTTTCATCAATTACCAAAAAGGGCGAGATTGAAAGTGCAACTATCCCTGGGTGGTTTTGGTAATTCCTAACAACATATAGGTCATTGAGCTAATGCTATTTCCAGATAAATATTTCAGGAAAGCTCAATGATTGGCATGGCGTGGATGAGAAAATTGGATCCCTCAAAATGCTAAGGACAAAAGGATTGGCTCAAGCTCAAAGCACAAGACTCTACATTTTTTATTTTAGTGATCCAAGATCACATTGAGTCTATAGGAAAAGCCAATACTATCAAGGAGGGATGAGGTGTTGCTTAATGAGGTTCTTGCTCAAAATTCTTAGTGATATGCTCCAAATCCCTCAACTACTTTCTCATATCCACATATGACCCAAACCAAAAGTTAAACTCAGCCCCACTGATTCTTTCTATCCGGCGCCACCGAGTTCAAATGTCATAGCCACTGCCACAAACCCTAGTCTTTTTGGTCTCACCGATAGGGCTCTCGGTCTCACCGAGATCGGATTGTAATGTCTCTGTTTCCCTTCGTAATGTTTTGGTCCATCCAAGATAAGAGATCGGTCCCACCGAGATTGCAATGCAAACTCTCTGTTTCCCTTTCGTAACATTTCGGTCTAACCGAGATGAGCGAATCAGTCCCACCGAGTTTGCCTGACCAACTCTCTGGTTAGCTTATTACCAAAATCGGTCCCACCGAGTTTGTGTAATCGGTCTCACTGAGATTACTTTATGCCCTAGCCCTAACCACATCGGTCCCACCGAGTTGACATGTCGGTCCCACCGAAAATCCTAACAGTCACATTATTTGCTAATTCGGTCCGACCGAGTTTCACGATTCGGTCCCACCGAGATTGGTAAGTTGTGTGTAACAGTTAGATTTTGTGTGGAGGCTATATATACCCCTCCACCCACTCTTCATTCAGGGAGAGAGCCATCAGAACATGCCTACACTTCCAACATACATTTTCTGAGAGAGAACCACCTACACTTGTGTTGAGGTCAAGATATTCCATTCCTACCATATGAATCTTGATCTCTAGCCTTCCCCAAGTTGCTTTCCACTCAAATCTTCTTTCCACCAAATCAAAATCCTGTGAGAGATAGTTGAGTGTTGGGAAGACTACCATTTGAAGCACAAGAGCAAGGAGTTCATCATCAACACACCATTTGTTAATTCTTGGAGAGTGGTGTCTCCTAGATTTGCTAGGTGTCACTTGGGAGCCTCCGACAAGATTGTAGAGTTGAACCAAGGATTTTGTAAGGGCAAGGAGATCGCCTACTTTGTGAAGATCTACCCTAGTGAGGCAAGTCCTTCGTGGGCGATGGCCATGGTGGGATAGACAAGGTTGCTTCTTCGTGGACCCTTCGTGGGTGGATCCCTCTGTGGACTCGCGCAGCCGTTACCCTTCGTGGGTTGAAGTCTCCATCAATGTGGATGTACAATAGCACCACCTATTTGAACCATGACAAAAACATCTGTGTATCCAATTGCGTTTGCCTTCTGAAACTCCTCCCCTTTACCTTCATATGCAATTGTTTTACATTCAGCTGCTATACTCTTAGAATTGCATGTGTTGGTTGATTGCTTGACTTGTGCTAAGTTGCTAAAATCTGCCAAGAACTAAAATTGGGAAAAGGCTAGATTTTTATTTGGTCAAGTAGTCTAAT